>NW_024044887.1:129548-401078 GCF_015852505.1 Tachyglossus aculeatus
CAGATTGTTTGGTATGAAATGAAATGACAGGCCACCCACTAAACACAGTCCAGGCATTCCAGGGAAAACTCCAAATAAATCTATTCCACTCCACCTTCCCTCACCCACCCCTCAGCCCCTCCCCCTAGTGCCCACTGCTTCTGTCAGGGGCCAAGGAACCTCCCTGTTTCCCGAAGAAGGATCTCGGCTCCCAAGGCCTCAGCAGTCTCCTGAAGCACCGAGAGAGGGGACTCAATCAATCGTATTTATTGAGCACTTACTGTGTATTAAGGAGAGTACAGTATAATAGATTTGGCAGACCCATTCCCTGCCTACAAGGAGTTTACAATCTAGAATCCGACTCCCAATCCCGCTTGTATGTCCAAAAGGTTCCCAGAGCTGTGAAGCTAGAGTTCAGTGGCAGGAGCGCTGTATGGGTGAAAACGTTGACTGGGGCCACACAAAAGTCAGTGCTGTCACAGAGTTCTGGTACGTAGGCCACACATTGATGCAACAATCTGTGGGGGCTAGAAATGTCAGGGTGAAGGAAGACAGAGAAAATTTTGATCCTTGGTATAAATATGTACACTTAGTACCCTCCCCATCACCACCCTCATGTCCTTGTTTCTCAGGCTGTAGATGAGGGGGTTTAGGGCAGGGGGGACTGATATGTAAAACACGGACACCAGCAAGTCAAGGATTGATGAGGAGTCAGAGGAAAGATTTAAGTTAGCGAAAACAGCTGTAGTGAAGAATACAGTTATAACAGCGAGGTGGGGCAGGCTGGTGGAGAAGGCTTTGGACCGCCCCCCTGCTGACAGCATCCTAAGCAGAGCAGAGAAGATAAAGACATAGGAGACGAGAATGCAAATCAGGCAGAAGAAACCAAAAGAAGCACTGGTGACTATGATCACATCGAGGCCAATGTCAATCAATCGTATTTATTGAGCGCTTACTATGTGCAGAGCACTGTACTAAGCGCTTGGGAAGTACAAATTGGCATCACATAGAGACAGTCCCTACCCAACAGTGGGCTCACAGTCTAAAAGGGGGAGACAGAGAACAGAACCAAACATACCAACAAAATAAAATAAGTAGGATAGAAATGTACAAGTAAAATAAATAAATAAATAAATAAATAGAGTAATAAATATGTACAACCATATATACATATATACAGGTGCTGTGGGGAAGGGAAGGAGGTAAGACGGGGGGATGGAGAGGGGGACGAGGGGGAGAGGAAAGAAGGGGCTCAGTCTGGGAAGGCCTCCTGGAGGAGGTGAGCTCTCAGCAGGGCCTTGAAGGGAGGAAGAGAGCTAGCTTGGCGGATGGGCAGAGGGAGGGCATTCCAGGCCCGGGGGATGACGTGGGCCGGGGGTCGATGGCGGGACAGGCGAGAGCGAGGTACAGTGAGGAGATTAGTGGTGGAGGAGCGGAGGGTGCGGGCTGGGCAGTAGAAGGAGAGAAGGGAGGTGAGGTAGGAGGGGGCGAGGTGATGGAGAGCCTTGAAGCCCAGGGTGAGGAGTTTCTGCTTGATGCGCAGATTGATCGGTAGCCATTGGAGGTTTTTGAGGAGGGGAGTAATATGTCCAGAGCGTTTCTGGACAAAGATAATCCGGGCAGCAGCATGAAGTATGGATTGAAGTGGAGAGAGACACGAGGATGGGAGATCAGAGAGAAGGCTAGTGCAGTAGTCCAGACGGGATAGGATGAGAGCTTGAATTAGCAGGGTAGCGGTTTGGATGGAGAGGAAAGGGCGGATCTTGGCAATGTTGCGGAGCTGAGACCGGCAGGTTTTGGTGACGGCTTGGATGTGAGGGGTGAATGAGAGAGCGGAGTCGAGGATGACACCAAGGTTGCGGGCTTGTGAGACGGGAAGGATGGTAGTGCCGTCAACAGAGATGGGAAAGTCAGGGAGAGGACAAGGTTTGGGAGGGAAGACAAGGAGCTCAGTCTTCGACATGTTGAGCTTTAGGTGGCGGGCGGACATCCAGATGGAGATGTCCTGAAGGCAGGAGGAGATGCGAGCCTGGAGGGAGGGGGAGAGAGCAGGGGCAGAGATGTAGATCTGGGTGTCATCAGCGTAGAGATGATAGTTGAAGCCGTGGGAGCGAATGAGGTCACCAAGGGAGTGAGTGTATATTGAGAACAGAAGGGGACCAAGCACTGAACCTTGGGGAACCCCCACACTAAGAGGATGGGAGGGGGAGGAGGAGCCTGCAAAAGAGACTGAGAAAGAACGACCGGAGAGATAAGAGGAGAACCAGGAGAGGACGGAGTCTGTGAAGCCAAGGTCAGATAACGTGTTGAGGAGAAGGGGGTGGTCCACAGTGTCGAAGGCAGCTGAGAGGTCGAGGAGGATTAGGACAGAGTATGAGCCGTTGGATTTGGCAAGCAGGAGGTCATTGATGACCTTTGAGAGCGCAGTTTCCGTGGAATGAAGGGGACGGAAGCCAGACTGGAGGGGGTCGAGGAGAGAGTTGTTGTTGAGGAATTCTAGGCAGCGCGTGTAGACAACTCGTTCAAGGAGTTTGGAAAGGAATGGTAGGAGGGATATGGGACGATAACTAGAAGGTGAGGTGGGGTCAAGAGACGGTTTTTTTAGGATGGGAGAGACATGGGCATGTTTGAAGGCAGAGGGGAAGGAACCAGTGGAGAGTGAGCGGTTGAAGATGGAAGTTAAGGAGGGGAGAAGGGATGGAGCGAGAGATTTCATAAGATGAGAGGGAATGGGGTCAGAAGCACAGGTGGCCGGAGTAGCACTTGAGAGGAGGGAGGAGAGTTCCTCTGAGGATACCGCTGGGAAGGATGGGAGAGTAGCAGAGAGTGTTGAGAGCCGGGGGGTTGGAGAAAGGGGGGAAGAGACTTTGGGGAGGTCGGACCTGATGGATTGAATTTTGTTAATGAAGTAGGAGGCCAGATCGTTGGGGGTGAGGGAAGGAGGAGGGGGAGGAACCGGGGGCCTGAGAAGGGAGTTGAATGTACGGAAGAGCTGGCGGGGGTGATGGGCATGGGTGTCAATAAGGGAGGAGAAATAGTTTTGTCTGGCAGAAGAGAGGGCTGAGTTAAGGCAGGAAAGGATAAACTTGAAGTGAACGAGGTTGGCATGGTGTTTAGACTTTCGCCAGCAGCGTTCAGCAGCTCGAGCATAAGAGCGAAGGAGGCGGACAGTGGCAGTGATCCAGGGCTGTGGGTTAGTGGTGCGAGAGCGGCGAAGGGAAAGGGGAGCGAGCGAGTCTAGCTGAGTAGAAAGGGTAGAGTTGAGAGCAGTAATCTGATCATCAAGACTGGGTAGAGAGGAGAGGGCGGCGAGGTGGGGTGTGAGGCGCTCCGAAAGATGTGACTTTTAGAACACGAGAGCTTGACTACAGAGGTGATGTCACAGAAGAATTGGGAATTCTCATACGACCCACAGAAGGGCAGTGAGAATGTCTCTGCTGTGGACATGACTCCTACCAGCCCTGCACTGATCCAGGAAGCAGCCACCATCTGTGCACAGGCCCTTCGGTTCATGACGACCTCATAATGCAGAGGGCAGCAGATGGCAACGTAGCGGTCATAGGACATCGCCGTGAGGACAAAGAGCTCTGAACCAGCAAACAGAACCACGGAGAAGACCTGGACAGCGCAACCGAGGAAAGAGATGGATCTGTGGTTGGTAAGGGAGTTGCCAATGGATATGGGGAAGGTTGTGGAGATGAGGCACATGTCGATGAAGGACAAGTTCTTGAGGAAGAAGTAGATGGGAGTGTGGAGGCGCTGGTCAAAGGTGGTGATGGCAACGATGAGGAGATTCCCTGTCAGGGCCACCAGGTAGACCAGGAGGAACAGTGTGGCATGGACCAGCTGCAGCTCCCAGATGTCAGAGAATCCCATGAGGAGAAAACCGGTCATTCTGGTAATTTCCCAGGGATTTCCAAGATCACCTAAAGGGCACAGGAGTAAGACTATTGTTCCTAACTTCAACTGACAATGATGGTCAAAGTGACCTTTAGATTCCATCCCTCCTAGCCCTCAGCCTCGAGGGAGGAAGACACCAAAACCTTTAACACCAGATTTACACTCCTGGTTTATAAAAACATTAGGTAAAGATAGCCTTAAATCCTCCTCTTGGGTCACAACCCCCTTGAATACTTAATACAGAAACAAGTGTTATGTCCTGTGTGTTATGTTGGACCCAGCTAATTGTGCTAGAGAAGCAGTGTGGCTCGGTGGAAAGAGCACGGGCTTCGGAGTCAGGGGTCATGGGTTCAAATCCCAGCTCCACTGCTTGTCAGCTGTGTGACTTGGGGCAAGTCACTTAACTTCTCTGGGCCTCAGTGACCTCATCTGTAAAATGGGGATTAAGATTGTAAATCCCACACGGAACAACCTGATCACCTTGTATCCTCCCCAGTGCTTAGAACAGTGCTTTGCACATAGTAAGTGCTTATCAAATGCCATCATTATTATATTATTATTATTTGTTTACCACTGACTATGTGTCAAGCACTGTAGCAAGTGCTGGAGCAGCTAGGAGATCACCAATAAGACACAGTTCCCCTGTCCCTTATGGTGCCCACAGCTTAAGGAGAAGGGAGAACAGATATCAAATCCCCATTTTATAGATGAGGGAAGTAAGGTATAGCGATGTTAAGTGATTTGCCCGAGGTCACATAGCAGTAAGTTGCAAAGCCGGCTTAGAACCCAGGTTCTCTGATTCCTAGGTCCACGATCTTTCCACTAGGCCACACTGCTCCTCCATGCTATCGTATATTTCATTTTGGGAACCCTGAACTACCCCTCAACTATGACCAGAGCTGTCAGGTTTTCCAGCCTGCTCCATAAGGCTGGGGAAGCAGCGTGGCTCAGTGGAAAGAGCCTGGGCTTTGGAGTCAGAGTTCATGGGTTTGAATCCTGGCTCCGCCAGTTGTCAGCTGGGTGACTTTGGGCAAATCACTTAACTTCTCTGGGCCTCAGTTACCTCATCTGGAAAATGGGGATTAATACTGTGAGCCCCCCGTGGGACAACCTGATCACCTTGTAACCTCCCCAGCGCTTAGAACAGTGCTTTGCACATAGTAAGAGCTTCATAAATGCCATCATTATTATTATTATAATGTCTCCACTACACGGTAAACTCAATCTGGGCAGGGAACATGTCTGCTAATTCTATTGTATTGTACTTTCCCAAATGCTTAGGACAGTGCTCTGCCCAGAGTAAGCACTCAATAAATAGGATTGATTGATTGATTGAATATTTCGCATGTGCCTGATGCCTCATTCATACTGGTTAAGGGGGCAGATCTGGTGAAAACCAGACAAAAGCCCACATCCCCGGCTCTGTGTCAGGAGGGGCAGTGCAAGGAGGAAAACTGCCAGGGTGGGAAATAGTTCACCCTCTGCCCTTCCTCCTCCTCCTCTTCTTCCTCCTCTGTTTCACTGCCCACCCAGCCTGTCCAGGGCACATCTGTGTGTGGGCTGGGACCTGGGGTGGGAGGTAGTAAGTCTTCAAAACATTTTCTTTCTACTACTTTCTCCCCTAGAGCAGTTCCTTCGAGTTCTCAGAACTATTTCCAAGGAGCTATGGCTCACACTCCCCACTCTCTCCTTTCTCTGGACACAATAGGTACTGATGAAAGCATCCATCTGGAGGCGAAATGCCCTTCCCTCAAATCCTTGTCCCTGGTTCAGACACCAGAGGCAGGAAAACCTATCACAGGCAGAGCCAATGTAGAGAATAGTCCAGGATGGCCCATCCATGGGGGGACTGAACAGAGAAAGCAGCACTAAACCCACAGAGTCCTCTCCCCCATAATCACCACCAAAGGAGGCTGCCCTATCTGGGTGGGATTAAGGAAAGACTGATGAGTGTCTGTTGTCTTCCCCTCTCCCATTAATTTTTAGATTGCAAGCCCCCATGAGGTGCAGGGATTGTATCCAATTTATCCAATTAATGAATCAATTACCCCATAGTACTGTTCGTGTGTTTGCTCTATACAGGACACTGTAATATTTGGAGAACACAATGGTGTTAGCAGAAATAATCATTTCATTCTTCTCTTGCCCAGCATTTAGGACACATAAGGCACTTAATAACTGCAATGAGTGGCAGCTATAACTGGCTTTGGCAGTGGACTATGGAAAGAGAGAGAGAGAGAGAGAGAGAGAGAGAGAGAGAGAGAGAGAGAGAGAGAGAGAGAGAGAGAGAGAGAGAGAGAGAGAGAGAGAGAGAGAGAGAGAGAGAGAGAGAGAGAGAAGCTGCATGGCTCAGTGGAAAGAGCCCGGGCTTTGGAGTCAGAAGTAATGGGTTCAAATCCCAGCTACACCACTTGTCAGCTGTGTGACTTTGAGCAAGTCACTTAACTTCTCTGTGCCTCAGTTACCATATCTGTAAAATGGGGATTAAGTCTGTGAGCCCCACGTGGGACAACATGATTACCTTGTATCTACCCCAGCGTTTAGAACAGTGCTTTGCACATAGTAAGTGCTTAATAAATGCCATTATTATTATTATTATTATTATTATATTCTCAGAATGTTTCTCACAGATCCAACCACTTCCATCCCCACCAGCCACCCAGGAGATCTGATGGATGGAAAGCACGGGGGATGCCAGTGGGGACGATCTGCTTTACAAGTGAAGGTGAGAGGAGACAGGGAGCTTTCTCTAATTCTCTGTCACTGCTGGTCCCCCTGTGAGTCCCTTCTTATCCCTGGTACTCACCGGGCCAGACTCACCATTCAGATTGGGGCAAGAGGGTGCTGGTCTCTGTTGTCCTCCAATTGTCTTTGTCCCCTCAGCTCACGGACGTGGGCCACAGAAGGGTCTCTCCTGACTCCTCTTCCTTCTCATTTGGAGCACAATGGGCTCTCAGTGAGGGCTGAGCCTTTCTGGAAAACCTCCCTGCTCTTCCATGCAGGGCAACACCCCAGGGGACGAACCAGTTGTTGGGCTGAGGAGCCTCATTATGTCCTGTTTTGGCCTGGGTCCCCTAAGTCTGGCACCATTCAGGCTTGGGTCCCATGGGCAGGGTAGTGGCCCTGCCCCATGTGACCGTCCCATGAGGACCATGTGACCCCATCACACTGGTTAATTTCACAGGGAGAAGTTCCAGTGTAACCATACAGACTACGATGATCTGTCCATCTTGATTTTTTGTCAGTAACCTATTGGCTTCATCCACTGTTGTTCATGTTTAGAAGGATCTCTTTCACATACTCTTAAAAGATGTCTTCCTTTCTAACCTCAACTCACCAGTTATTCCTGCCTTCTGAAAACCTGCCTTCTGCAATCAATTCTCAGCCTCTCAAGTTTGTTCTCAGCATCCTATATGAACCCATCAGGCTTCTCTAGCCCTCATGCATTTTGAATTCACTGACAAGGCTACACTGGCCTGGAAAGCTCATTTTAACCCTTCAGATGGCAGAAATCACCGGCATATGCAGGAGAGTACTGCTTCCTCTTTGCTCCCGTTTGGAGAACGACAGACTCTCAGTTAGGCCGAACCTTTCTGGAGAAGCTCCCTGCTATTTCACATGGGATTCCCCCCAGGAGACGAGCCAGATGTTGGGATGAGGATCCAAATTATGTCCTGTTCGGGGATGGGTCCCCTGAGATCCAGCTCCTCTTGAGGTCCTGTCACCACAGCTGAGGTAGCAGCCCTGCCCCTCATGACTGCCCGATGGGGCCCTTGTGGTCCATCATACTTTCCCCTATCACTAATCTACTTTAATGAAGAATAAATGCCTGTCTCCCTCCCTCTTAGACTCTGAACTCCATTTAAGACAGGAACTGTGTCCAATCTGGTCATATTGCATCTACCCCAGCACTTAGTTCAGTACTTGGTATATAGTGAGCTCTTAACAAATACCACAATTATTATTAGTGAAAAACCCCTTATTGCAAAATCAAGGAGTGGTGGTAGTAACCAAAGAGGTGCAGGAGTGGGGTTTGCTAGACAGGGATCCCCAGTCTTGTACATCACAGGGATGGAGGAAATGAAAGGCTTTAGGGAATGGGAGCTAAGGCAGGGAAGCCTTCTTGGTGGAGATGTGATTTTAGTAGCATTTTGAAGTTGGGGAGAGTGGTAATTCCAAATTCCTCTTCCAAGCCCAAGGGAGGAGGCGGGCAAGGCATTGGAGGAAGGACAGAAGAGAATAAGGAACAATGAGTAGGTTGGTATTAGAGTGAAATGGGTGGCCCGGGTTGCAGTATATCAGCGAGAAGAGGTAGGAGGAGGAGAAGTGAGAAGCAGCATGGATCAGTGGAAAGAGCGTGGGCTTGGGAGTCAGAGGTCATGGGTTCTAATCCTGGCTCCACCACTTATCAGCTGTGTGACTTTGGGCAAATCACAACTTCTCTGTGCCTCAGTTACCTCATCTGGAAAATGGGGATTAAGACTGTGAGCCCCCCGTGGGACAACTTAATCACCTTGTATCCCCCCCCCAGTGCTTAGAACAGTGCTTGGCACATAGTAAGCGCTTACCAAATACCAAAATTATTATTATTATTAAGTGACTGAATGCCTTAAAGCCAATGGTAAGAAGTTTCTGTTTGATATGAAAATGGATGGGTGGATGGATGGATGGATGGATGGGTGGATGGATGGATGGATGGATGATGGATAGATGGATGGATGGATGGATGGGAAAACTCTTCACAGTCTCACTAGATTGAAAGATCACTGAGGACAAGGACCCTGTCCACCAACTCTATTGTACTCTCCCATGCACTTACTACAGAGCTCTGCACAACGTAAATCCTCCAAAAATATAACAATAATAATTATGGTATTTGTTAAGTGCTTACTATGTGCTGAGCACTGTTCTAAGCACTGGGGTAGATACGGGGTAATCAAGTTGTCCCACGAGAGGCTCACAGTCTCAATCCCCACTTTACATGTGAGGTAACTGAGGCACAGAGAAGTTAAGCAGCTTGCCCAAGATCATACAGCAGGCAAGCAGCAGAGTCGGAATTAGAACCCATATCCTCTGACTCCCAAGCCTGTGCTCTTTTCACTGAGCCACGCTGCTTCTGATTGATTGATTGACGATTGATTAATTTGTTCAGCCTGAAGCTTGTTGTCTTGCTACTGCCATTTTGTCAGTCTCTCAAAGAACTCACTGGCCTCTTTGATATGTTTCTTTCCTTCAATCAAATAAGCAGTTGTATTCATTGAGCATCTCCTGAAAGCAGAGCATCATCATCATCATCATCATCAATCGTATTTATTGAGCGCTTACTATGTGCAGAGCACTGTACTAAGCGCTTGGGAAGTATAAATTGGCAACATACAGAGACAGTCCCTACCCAACAGTGGGCTCACAGTCTAAAAGGGGGAGACAGAGAACAAAACCAAACATACTAAAAAAATAAAATAAATAGAATAGATATGTACAAATAAAATAAATAAATAACTAAATAGAGTAATAAATATGTACAAGCATATATACATATATATAGGTGCTGTGGGGAAGGGAAGGAGGTAAGATGGGGGGATGGAGAGGGGGACGAGGGGGAGAGGAAGGAAGGGGCTCAGTCTGGGAAGGCCTCCTGGAGGAGGTGAGCTCTCAGCAGGGCCTTGAAGGGAGGAAGAGAGCTAGTTTGGCAGATGGGCAAAGGGAGGGCATTCCAGGCCCGGGGGATGACGTGGGCCGGGGGTTGATGGTGGGACAGGCGAGAGCGAGGTACGGTAAGGAGATTAGTGGCAGAGGAGCGGAGGGTGCAGGCTGGGCTGTAGAAGGAGAGAAGGGAGGTGAGGTAGGAGGGGGCGAGGTGATGGAGAGCCTTGAAGCCCAGGGTGAGGAGTTTCTGCCTGATGCGCAGATTGATTGGTAGCCACTGGAGAGCACTAAACAAATCACTTTCAAGAGTAGGACTGAACCAAGGCATAGGTTCTTTGCATCTAGGGAAACTTACAGAACCAATTTTGCATCACTGGAAAGCATTTGGAGTGAGTAGGGATGGCTGCTTATGGAGTCATCGTTGTTTAAGATAGATATGGGCAGAGCCGGGATTGGAACCCATGACCTCTGATGGACCAGAGGGAGGACATGGACAAGGGTTTGACTGTGAGACGCACAGTGAGGTACACAGTGTAGGTGAGTCAGTGCTCAACAAATAGCACTGATTTCTGGATTAACTGATTGGCTGATCAATGTGGGCAAGCTGCGATGGTTGGGTAAGGGAAACATTAAAGGTGACTCACCTGTCTGTGGGCCTCTTCTTGGCCCAGTAAGCAGGAGTTTTTAGCCAGATACAGTCTCTACATGATACAGGGATGCACAGTGGAGGGGCTGGTCTGGGGAAAACCAAGATCACCACTTTCTTCAGAATGACAGATGATGTTGGCAGCTTGACTGGAGCTGAGGGAGAGATGGCATGGGAGGGTGGAGGTGGGGAAGCAGGAGCAGGAGCGGATGAAGATTAAAGTAGAAGGTGGAAGAACTGGAGGAGAGAGAAAGGAAGAATGAACAAGTCCAGAAATGGATGGTGAATAAGTGTTTGGGACCAGGAATGGGAGTGTGAGGGAGGCTATTTTCCCTATTACTCTATTTCCCCTACTACACTACTATTTCTGCTATCCTTAATTTAGTTGAATCACTGTATAGGACAGATTTTGAAGGGCAGGGTGTGGTCAGTGGCACTAAGAAGGGAATGTTAGCAGGATGGCCCAGTTCATCCCCCACCAAACTAGGATGCTCACCTATACCAGACGGATGTATTGGCTAGAGGAAAATTTCAGACTCCTTGTTGCTCTGAGACAAAGGCAAACCAGTAGCCACTGGGTCACTTCACTGCTGAGTGAGTGGGCTTTCATTCATTTTGCAGGTGGTTGTAGAGATGCTCAAAATCTGTTTCCACCTGGACCCACTAGAATGTAGGGAATTTCTTTTGGACTAGTCAGAGAACAATATTGATTGTACTTTCTGCGTAGAAACTACTAATGATGATGTACACGTGTGTGTGTGTGTGTGTGTGTGTGTGTGTGTGTGTGTGTGTGTGTCTAACTTTATTCCTGGCTCTTCCACTCAGCTGCTGAGTGACCTGAGGCAAGCCACTTAATTTATCTGTGCCTCAGCTTCCTCACCCATAAAAATGATATCTGTTCTCCCTCCTCTTTCAATTGGGAATTCCATGAGGAAGATGGACTGCACTTGATATACTAATATTATACCTTTATCAGTGTTTAGTACAGTGCTTGGCACAACCAGGGACAACTTTTAGTGTGCCTAGTGTGGCTGAGACTGTGGCTCCCCATTGTCCTTTTCAGTCACACACTCATTCATAGGTGAACTTCACCATCATTGGTTTCTTGTCGGTCAGTCAATTAATCAATGGTATTTATTGAGTGCTTACTGTGTACAGAGCACTGAACTAAGCGCTTGGGAGTGCACAATACAGTAGGGTTCAGGTGCTTCAGCTTCAGTACAGCTGCTTCAGGAGAAGCAGCATGGCTCAGTGGAAAGAGCACGGGCTTTGGAGTCAGAGGTCATGGGTTCAAATTTCTGCTCTGCCAATTGTCAGCTGTGTGACTTTGGGCAAGTCGCTTAACTTCTCTGGGCCTCAGTTACCTCATCTGTAAAATGGGGATTAAGACTGTGAGCCCCCCGTGGGACAACCTAATCACCTTTTAACCTCCCCAGTGCTTAGAACAGTGCTTTGCACATAGTAAGCTCTTAATAAATGCCATGATTGTTATTATTATTATTAGAGTTGATAGGCACGTTCCCTGCCTAAGAGGAGCTTCTTCAAACTAAAAAAGAGTAAGTGCCAAAAATACCAATATTAGCTACCCCTCACAACAAGGGGCTAGCCAGTTGAACAATGCCTCCAAAAACCACATTTGGTAGTCAACTCCTTTTCTGTTTGAGACTGAGTGAATATAAGGATCAGCAGCTATTTTTTTTTTTTTGCTTTAGTCGTTTTCAGGGAACACAGGCTGTGCCTCTAGTCTGCCCTTTGTCACTATGTGCATTGCTGGCAGGTCAATCAGTGTAACTGAAGGGTGTGGAAAATGCTCTGGAATGAACTTCCTCTCCATCCAAACTGCTACCCTGCTCATTCAAGCTCTCATCCTATCCCGTCTGGACTACTGCACCAGCCTTCTCTCTGGTCTCCCATCCTTGTGTCTCTCTCCACTTCAATCCATACTCCATGCTGCTGCCCGGATTATCTTTGTCCAGAAACGCTCTGGGCATATTACTCCCCTCCTCAAAAACCTCCAATGGCTACCAATCAATCTGCGCATCAGGCAGAAACTCCTCACCCTGGGCTTCAAGGCTCTCCATCACCTCGCCCCCTCCTACCTCACCTCCCTTCTCTCCTTCTACTGCCCAGCCCGCAACCTCCGCTCCTCTACCGCTAATCTCCTCACTGTACCTCGTTCTCGCCTGTCCCGCCGTCGACCCCCGGCCCACGTCATCCCCCGGGCCTGGAATGCCCTCCCTCTGCCCCTCCGCCAAGCTAGCTCTCTTCTCTTCCCTTCAAGGCCCTGCTGAGAGCTCACCTCCTCCAGGAGGCCTTCCCAGACTGAGCCCCTTCCTTCCTCTCCCCCTCATCCCCCTCTCCATCCCCCCATCTTACCTCCTTCCCTTCCCCACAGCACCTGTATATATGTATATATGGTTGTACATATTTATTACTCTATTTATTTATTTATTTATTTATTTATTTATTTTACTTGTACATTTCTATCCTATTTATTTTATTTTGTTGGTATGTTTGGTTCTGTTCTCTGTCTCCCCCTTTTAGACTGTGAGCCCACTGTTGGGTAGGGACTGTCTCTATGTGTTGTCAATTTGTACTTCCCAAGCGCTTAGTACAGTGCTCTGCACATAGTAAGCGCTCAATAAATACGATTGATTGATTGATTGATTGAACTTATCTCCCAGAATTCAGGCTATCAGGGAGGGGAGTCTGGGTATTTTCAGAGATGTCTCACTGGGGTTGTCAGAGTGGATTCATGCTCAGGATTTCAATCATTTGCCCACACACTAGTTGTTCCCTAAGGAACAACTTGCCTTGAACCTGGTTTTCTAGGGGAAAGATGGTCTGCAAACTGGAGCCAGTCATTCAGGTGAGAAGAATGGACCCCTATTCTCTCTCTCTCTCTCTCTCTCTCTCTCTCTCTCTCTCTCTCTCTCTCTCTCTCTCTCTCTCTCTCTCTCTCTCTCTCTCTCTCTCCCTCTGTGGGCTTCAGGCCCACAGGATTTGCTGTGAGACCAGTCCCATGTGGATCAAGTCAAAAAATTATTTGACATTGGAATTATGATTGATTGATTGATTGATGATAGTATTTATTAAATGCTGAATATGGCTTGGACCTGTGCTAAGCAATGTGGTGGATGCAAGCTCATAGTCAAAGTTGGGGAAGACAACATGTAGAACCCAGGAATAAGTGACAGTGAAAGCTATTGAAACTATAGGATTCAAGACTTTTACATAGGCAAGTTCTCATTACTATTATTTATTAGTGGTAATAATAATAGCGGTATTTGTTAAGTATTTACTATATGCCAAGCATTGTACTGAATATTGGTTTGGATAAAATACAAAATCAGGCACAGCTCCTGCTTCCCACAGGGCTTACAGTCTAAGAGGGAGCAAGAACACGTCTTTAATCTCCATTTGACACGTGAGGTAACAGATGCTCAGAGAGGTTAGGTGATTTATCCAAGGTTGCACAGCAGTCATTAGAAGGGGCAATCAGTCAATTAATCAATCATATTATTTACAGTGCATAGAGCACTAAACTAAGCTCTTGGGAGAGTACAATATAATAGAGATGGTAGACACATTCCCTGCCCACAAGGAGCTTACAGTCTGGAGATAGGATCTTACAGAGAAGCAGATCTTATAGAGAAGCAATGTGGCTCAGTGGAAAGAGCACGGGCTTTGGAGTCAAAGGTCATGTGTTCAAACTCCAGATCTGCCAATTGTCAGCTGTGTGACTTTGGGCAAGTCACATAACTTCTCTGTGCCTCAGTTACCTCATCTGTAAAATGGAGATGAAGACTGTGAGCCCCCCCGTGGGACAACCTGATCACCTTGTAACCTCCCCAGTGCTTAGAACAGTGATTTGCACATAGTAACTGCTTAATAAATGCCGTCATTATTATTATTATTATTATTATTACAGTCTAGAGGGAGGATCTTACAGAGGAGAGGGGCATATTGGTCCAGGCCACAGTCCTGAGTAAAGAGATGCAGAAGGCTCTCCAATGATCTAATGGTTCTAAAACGGTTCCTGGGCACTCCACACCTCCTCCTCCTCCTTGCCTCACTGCTAGACTTCATTTTTCTATAAACCACACAACTGCCCCACCCTTGTTTTAATGTAGCAAAAATTCCAGGAGTTATGTGAGTAAATAGGATATGTGGCATCTGGGTTTCTCTTGTGTCCCGTAATAATAATGGTGTCATTTGTTAAGTGCTTACTTTGCATCAAGCACTGTACTAAGTGCTGGAGTAGATACAAGATATTCAGGTCAGACAGAGTCCCTGTTCTGCATGGGAATCCACAACCTAAAGGGTAGAGAGATGGAGACTCTTCTCATCGTTACCATCACCAGCCTTGGCTGGTGCCTCCACACCGCTACGTGCTTTCTCCTAAACAACCTGTCCTTCCTTGATCTCTGGTACATCTCCATCACAGTTCCCAAATAACATTGTCTGTTCCCTGAGTAGGAACTGCTCCATCTCCTCCCTGAGCGGACTCACACAGCTCGTGCAATGTCCTACGACCACTGTGTTGCCCTCTGCCAGCTCCTGCCGGCTACCGGGTTGTCACGAGTGAAGGAACCCGCTTGCAGATGGTGAACTCCTCCTAGTTCAGTGGGAGGCTGTTTGGGGCGAAGATCATGTCTGGGGCATTCTCCCCACCCTTCCGTGGGTCCTCACTGCTTCGGCAGGTCTTCTATGACTCCCTTGCTTTATTGTTCCAAAAGGCACATTGTTTTTGATGTCAGTATGGTCTTTGGATTTGTTTTTTCTTTCTTCTCCTTGTTTCCATCGTGGTTGCTTAGGCTCACATCTTTTTCGCTGTACTTATGTTTCCAACCCGCCATGAGCTGGTCCAAGACATTCTCCACCTGCCTCCCTCATTCATTCATTCATTCATTCATTCATTCATTCACTCATATTTATTGAGCTCTTACTGTGTGCAGAGCACTGTACTAAGTGCTTGGGAAGTACAAGTCGGCAAGATATAAAGATGGTCCCTACCCAACAACGGGCTCACAGTCTAGAAGTGGGAGACAGACAACAAAACAAAACATGTGGACAGTTGTCAAGTCGTCAGAATAAATAGAATTAAAGCTAAATGCACATCATTAACAAAATAAATAGGATAGTAAATATGTACAAGTAAAGTAGAGTAAAAAATCTGTACAAACATATATACAGGTGCTGTGGGGAGGGGAAGAAGGTAGGGCGGGGTGGGGTGGGGAGGAGGAGAGGAAAAAGGGTGCTCAGTCTGGGAAGGCCTCTTGGAGGAGGTGAGCTCTCAGTAGGGCTTTGAAGGGAGGAAGAGAGCTAGCTTGGTGGATGTGTGGAGGGAGGGCATTCCAGGCCAGAGGGAGGACGTGGGCCGGGGGTTGACGGTGGGCCAGGCGAGAACGAGGTACAGTGAGGAGGTTAGCGGCAGAGGAGCGGAGGGTGCGGGCTGGGCTGTAGGAGAGAAGGGAGGTAAGGTAGGAGTGGGCGAGGTGATGGACAGCCTTGAAGCTGAGAGTGAGGAGTTTTTGCTTGATGCATAGGTTGATAGGCAGCCGTTGGAGATTTTTTGGTAGTCAGCATGGTTTTTCTTTTTAACGAAGTCTGTGACTATATGACGCTCTTGTCAAGCCCCACCCCACCCCGGCCCGCCGCATTTGTGCTAGATCTGCTGGAGTCCGTGTTCCAGACCATGGTGCCCCCCACCCTGAACCCCCTAATCTGCAGCCTGAAGAACATGATGGCCACCCCAGGGAAGGTCTTGGGGGGAAATCCATTCCCCCAGCAATAACTAGAACAACAACAAAAAGAGTAATAATGATATTAATAATAATAGTGGTTTGTATCACGAGCCAAGCACCATACTAAGTGCAGGGGGAGATAAAGTATCTACGGATTCTGTACAGTCCCTGACCCATACAGGATTCAGAGTCTGAGTGGAAGGGAGAATTGGTATTTCCTTTCCATTTTGCAGCCGTGCACTGTGAGACACAGATAAATTGAGTGACTGGAAACAAAGTTACACGGAAGGCACATGGCAGAGGGGGACTATAAGCCCAGTGCCACAGTCATTCTGTGAGATTGGCAACTCTGGCCAAACAGTCTGAGATCTGAGCACTGCCACATCTCAGGGATGATGTCATCCATGGGCTCAAGAGTTACCCAGGCAACAAAGTCCCCTAGGAGAGCTGTGGGCTGATCCTCCCAGAGGAATCCCTCAGAGAAAAGAGGCTGTTTTCTCCAAGGGGGATAGGGGAGCATTGGGAGAATACTGCAGAATGGTTAGCTCCCAGAGAATTTCCTGCCACAGCTAAAAACACTGAAGAGGAGAAGAGCAAGGACCGGGACTCCCAAACTCTTTACGGATCAAGTGACTCTGAATGGAAGAATGATTCCGGGAACGGAGAGTGATACGGGACAAGAAACCAAGTCTGTGTGGTTTCCTCACCTTACTGCTATTTGTAGTTTATGCTATTTGTTAAGGATTCATTATGTGGGCTAAGAGCTGGGGTAGGTAGAAGAGAATCAGATTGGACACAGATCCTGTCCCACATGGGGCTTACAGTCTAAGAGGTAAGAGAGAGAAAGCAAAAACTTCATTTTACAGATGTGGAAATTCAATCGATTGTAATTACTGGGTGCCTCCTGTAGGCAGAGTGCTGTATTAATCACTCAGGGGAGCATAAAGAGTTCACAGACATGATTCCTGCCCTGAAGGAGTTTAGAATCTGGCCAAAGATTAGGTGACTTGCCCCAGATGACCCAAGAATACCAAACTCCTGAAACGGGTCGTTTACACTGTCTACCTTCTCGTCCTCTTTACCAACATTCTTCTTAAGCCATCACAATCAGGTTTTCAACTCCACATACTAAGGTCAACAATGACCTCCTTATCATCAAATCCAACTACTCTGTGTTAATCTTCCTAGACCTCTAGGGTGCCTCTGGCACTGTGGACCAATCCCTTCTTGGAATGCTTTCAGCCCTCGATTTTGCTTATGCGACACTAGCTTGGTTCTTCTCCTACCTCTCTGTCCGTTTCTCAATCTCTGCTTCACCTCCCTAAACCATTAGTGCTCCTGAAGTCTCCATTCTGCTTCCCTACTCTTTCTGCCCCGCACCCATTCTCTTGGGCAGCTCATCCACTCACTTGAGTTCGGCTCCCCCGTCTCAGTGGACCACTTCCAAATCCAACTCTCTAGCCCTGAAATCTCATCTAACCACAATCCCACATTTCCTCTTGCCTGCAGGATATTTTCTCTTGATTGTTCTGCCAGCACCTCAAACTTCCTCAGTGAGCTATTTTGCATCCCTTCAGTTGTTTTGGGGGCTCTTCACAAGACTCTCTAGCTTCTCTACAGCCTTTTGAAAATGCACTGACCTAAACGAATGCATCACTGGCCAGTGCAGACTATAATGAAAGAATCACTTCTTGACTCCTACCTATCAAAATCTGATTGATACATTCCAAAGCAGTGTTCACTTTTTTTCGCAATAACATCACTTCATTCCAGACTCATCTTTTCTGGTCATCTGTGACACTCTGATTGCCCTATAGGTTTTTTTTTTGTTTTTCCTAGTATACTTGTGCAAGTCTTTCTGTGGCCTGTAAATATAGTACCACCCTCTGTTGCAGGATGTGGAGCTAAGAGTCAGGAGATCATCATCAATCGTATTTATTCAGCGTTTACTATGTGCAGAGCACTGTACTGAGATGAAGGCTCTGCTCCCAGCTCTGCCACTGGCCTGCTAAGTGACCCCATCCAAGTCACTTAATCAATCAATCAATCAATCGTATTTATTGAGCGCTTACTGTGTGCAGAGCACTGTACTATGCGCTTGGGAAGTACAAGCTAGCAACATATAGAGACAGTCCGTACCCGACAGTGGGCTCACAGTCTAGAAGGGGGAGACAGAGAACAAAACCAAACATACTAACAAAATAAAATAAATAGAATAGATAGGTACAAGTAAAATAAATAGAGTAATAAATATGTACAAACATATATACATATATACAGGTGCTGTGGGGAAGCGAAGGAGGTAAGATGCGGGGGATGGAGAGGGGGACGGGGGGAGAGGAAGGAAGGGGCTCAGTCTGAGAAGTTCTCCTGGAGGAGATGAGCTCTCAGTAGGGCCTTGAAGGGAGGAAGAGAGCCAGTTTGGCGGATGGGCAGAGGGAGGTCATTCCAGGCCCGGGGGATGACGTGGGCCGGGGGTCGATGGCAGGACAGGAAGGCTGAGTAGGTGCGAATGAGGTTGTCGTTAATGTAACTTGATGATAACAAGGGCCTTTTTCCCGGGGTAGGTTGGGGGGAGAGTCAGTCAGGACCGGACCGGGAAGGGGGTTTGGGGGGTACTATAAGGAAGGTCGCTTAAGTGGGTGGGGGTGGAAGCAGGGGGCGTCTATGGTGGCGCGCGGAGGAGAGGAGCCTTCCGGGAGCAGCGGGGGCCACGCGGTGTGATGGCGGGCGGGCCTCTCGGGAACGGAGTCCCGGGCGTTTCTGGCGGCGCGCTCTGAGGAGAGGATCCTTCCAGGAGCAGCAAGGCCGCGCGGTGTGATGGCGGGTGGGCCTCTCGGGAACGGAGTCCCGGGCATCTGTGGCGGCGCTCTGAGGAGAGGATCCTTCCGGGAGCAGCGGGGGCCACGCGGTGTGATGGCGGGCGGGCGGGCCTCTCGGGAACGGAGTCCCGGGCATCTAGGGCGGCGCTGGGAGGAGAGGATCCTTCCGGGAGAAGCGGGGGCCACGCGGTGTGATGGCGGGCGGGCCTCTCGGGAACGGAGTCCCGGGCGTCTATGGCGGGCCTCTCTGGCGCTCTGAGGAGAGGATCCTACCAGGAGCAGCGGGGGCCACGCGGTGTGATGGCGGGCGGGCCTCTTGGGAACGGAGTCCCGGGCGTCGATGGAGACGCTTTGAGGAGAGGATCGTTCCAGGAGCAGCGGGGGCCACGCAGTGTGATGGCCGATGGGCCTCTCGGGAATGGAGTCCCAGGCGTCGATGGGGGTGCTCTGAGGAGAGGATCCTTCCGGGAGCAGCGGGAGCCACGCGGTGTGATGGCGGGCGGGCCTCTCGGGAACGGGGTCCCGGGCGTCTATGGCGGCGCGCTCTGAGGAGAGGATCCTTCCAGGAGCAGCAACTTAACCTTTCCATGTCTCGATTACCTCAGTTGTGAAATGGGGATAAACTACTTGCCTCACCCTACTGGACAGTCATGCGGTGAGATCAAAATGTGATAACTGCTGTGAAAGTTTTTTGAAAAATTAGAGTGTTAAATAAACAGAAGATCTTACAAGGAACACAAACTAAGTAATCCTCATTTGGTGATGACAATTCCCAGAAGTCCCAGGGCTGGGATATTTACAGCCCAATGAGAGTGACTGCTGTACATTTTAAGAGCTCTGCCAATATTTATAGAACACTGTATTTGTCTGGAAGTGGTACGAGTACTGATATTGTTCGAGGCTTGTAACAAAGTGATCCAATCTGTTCACTCAAGGGAAGAATTTTCTAATTTTCTTTTTGAAAGTACATCAGTTCTTTGTGCGGGCATTCCACAAGTCATCATCATCATCAATCGTATTTATTGAGCGCTTACTATGTGCAGAGCACTGTACTAAGCGCCTGGGAAGTACAAATTGGCAACATATGGAGACAGTCCCTACCCAACAGTGGGCTCACAGTCTAAAAGGGGGAGACAGAGAACAAAACCAAGCATACTAACAAAATAAAATAAATAGAATAGATATGTACAAATAAAATAAATAAATAAATAGAGTAAAAAATATGTACAAACATATATACATATATACAGGTGCTGTGGGGAAGGGAAGGAGGTAAGATGGGGGGATGGAGAGGGGGGCGAGGGGGAGAGGAAGGAAGGGGCTCAGTCAGGGAAGGCCTCCTGGAGGAGGTGAGCTCTCAGCAGGGCCTTGAAGGGAGGAAGAGAGCTAGCTTGGCGGATGGGCAGAGGGAGGGCATTCCAGGCCCGGGGGATGACGTGGGCCGGGGGTCGATGGCGGGACAGGTGAGAGCGAGGTACGGTGAGGAGATAAGCGGTGGAGGAGTGGAGGGAGTGGACTGGGCTGTAGTAGGAGAGAAGGGAGGTGAGGTAGGAGGGGGCGAGGTGATGGAGAGCCTTGAAGCCCAGGGTGAGGAGTTTCTGCCTGATGCGCAGATTGATTGGTAGCCACTGGAGATTTTTGAGGAGGGGAGTGATATGCCCAGAGCGTTTCTGGACAAAGATAATCCGGGCAGCAGCATGAAGTATGGATTGAAGTGGAGAGAGGCACGAGGATGGGAGATCAGAGAGGAGGCTGATAATATCAGCTGAGGCTGAGGAGGCTGAGGATATCGGAGTCCTCCGGTAAAATGGTCAACGTCACCACAGTGACCGATTTCCTGCTCATGGGATTCCCTAACATCTGGGAGCTGCAGCTGATCCATGCTACGCTGTTCCTCCTGGTCTACCTGGCAGCCCTGATGGGGAATCTTCTCATCATCGCCATCACCACCCTCGACCGGCGCTTCTACACCCCCATGTACTTCTTCCTCAAGCATCTCTCCATCCTCAATCTCTGCTACATTTCTGTCACAGTCCCCAAATCCATCACTAATTCCCTGTTCTATCTACAGCTATCGGATAGCAGTTCTATCTACTACTGGGGTTGTGTGGCCCAACTCTTTTTAACAGTTATGTTGGCTATTTCAGAGTTGTTCATCCTCACTGTGATGTCCTACGACCATTACGTGGCCATCTGCCGCCCCCTCCACTATGAGGTCATCATGAACAGAGGGGCCCGTGTGCAGAAGGCGGCTGCTACCTGGTTCAGTGGGGGCTGCTTGGGGGGATGTACTCAGCGGGAACAGTCACATTAAGCTTCTGCACAACTAATATGATCCAACACTTCTTCTGTGATGTCCCCTCCTTGCTGAACATCTCCTGCTCTGAAAGGCACATTGTCATTAATGTCAGTGTAGTCATTGGTATGAGCTTTGGTTTCATCTCCTTCATGTCCATCATCATTTCATATGTTTACATCTTCTCCACCGTGCTGACATTTCCATTCACTGAGAGCCACTCCAAAGCTTTCTCCACCTGTCTGCCTCACCTTGCCGTCATCATGTTTTTTCTCTCTACTGGAGCCTGTGCCTAGCAGAAGCCACCTTCAGACTCCCCGCCGGCCCTGGCCCTGATGGTGTCTGAGTTCTACAGCGTTGTGCCCCCTACTCTGAACCCCGTCATCTACAGCCTAAGGAACAGGAACATGAAGGCCGCCCTTAAGAAGCTTTGGGGCTGAAACCCATTTCTCTAGGGTTAAACGCCCTTTTATTTGGCTGGTAATTGACCCTGATATATTTCTATCACGGAGAAATGACTGTAAGCCCTCTCAGGACTGTAATCTTCATGTGGGCAGGGATCGGCTCTACCAGTTCTCTTGCAAAGTACTCTCCCAAGGACTTGGTAGAGTGTTCTGCACACAATAATTGCTCAATAAATACCAGTGATTGCTGGTCTGATTGAAATGTCAATAGACGACCCAAGGGGTAACCAGGAAACCTCTTGATTCGAAGAGGCAAGCTCCCAGGATTAAGAAACTTCTTGGCTCCAGCAAACAAGACAGAAGGGATTAAGCCCATCTAAATGGTCTGCAACAGAAAAAGCCACTCATAATCCACTTCCTAATTACCAAGAGTGAGGGTAGAAACAGGACGAGGAGTAGGATACATGGTGTTCGTAATGGATGAGAAAATCAGTGATGGTGTAATCAGTGTTGGGGTTAAGATACATCATTTTCTTTAAGGAGCAGTTGTAGCAATTGTACTAATAGTAGGGAATAGTGAGAAGCCGTGTGCCCAGTGGAAAGAGCCTGGCCCTGGGAGTAAAAAGACCTGGGTTCTAATCCTGGCTCTGCCAAGTGTCCACTATGGGACTTCGGGCCATTCGCTTAACTTCTCTGTGCCTCAGTTACTTCATCTGTAAAATAGGGATTAAATCCTACTCCCGCTTACTTAGACTGTGAGCCCCACTTGGGACTGTTTAGAACCTGGATAATTTGCATTTATCCCACAATGCTTGGTGCATAGTAAATGCCTAAGAAGTATTAGCAGTGGATGTAGTAGCTTTAGCAGTAATAGTAGAATTCGTAGTTATTATAGTAATAGTTGCAGTAGTTGAGCCCGCTGTTGGGTAGGGACCGTCTCTGTATGTTGCCAACTTGTACTTCCCAAGCGCTTAGCACAGTGCACTGCACACAGTAAGCGCTCAATAAATACGACTGGATGAATGAATGAATAATAACAGTAGTAGTAGAAGTTGCAGCACCAGTAGTTGAAGTAATAGCATTCATTGAAGTCCTGCGTGGCTTAGTCGATAGAATGCAGGCTTGGGAGGCAGAAGGTCCTGGGTTCTAATTCCAGCTTTGCCACATGTCTGCTGTGTGACCTTGGGCAAGTCACTTAATAATAATAATAATAATAATAATAATAATAATAATGGCATTTATTAAGCGCTTGCTTTGTGCAAAGCACTGTTCTAAGTGCTGGGGAGGATACAAGGTGATCAGGTTGTCCCACGGGGGGCTCACAGTCTTCATCCCCATTTTACAGATGAGGGAACTGAGGCCCAGACAAGTGAAGTGACTTGCCCAAAGTGACCCAGCTGACAAGTTGGTGGAGCCGGGATTTGAACCCATGACCTCTGACTCCCAAGCCCGGGCTCTTTCTACTGAGTCACGCTGCTTCTCTAACTTCTCTGGACCTCAGTTACCTCATCTGTAAAGTGGGGATTAAGAGTGTGAGCCCCATGAGGGACAGGGACTGCGTCCAAACTGATTATCTCATATCTACCCCGGCGTTTAGAACAGTGGTTGGCACGTAGTAAGTGCCTAACAAGTCTTGTCTTGTCTTACACTGTCAAGTTGCTTCCAAGACATAGTGACTCCATGGACACATAGCTCCCAGAAAGCCCCACCTCCAACTGCAATCATTCTTGTAATGTATCCATAGAGTTTTCTTGGTAAAAATATGGAAGTGGTTTACCATTGCCTTCTTCTGTGCAGAAAACTTGAGTCAACACCTTTGGCTCTCTCCTATGCTGCGGCTGCCCAGCACAGGTGAGTTTTGATTTGTAGCAGATTGCCTTCCACTAGCTAACCACTGCCCAAGCTAGAAATGGAATGGATATGCCTCCGCTTGACTCTCCCTGCTGTAGTCGTGACTAATAGAGTACTGGCAACTCTCCAGGTGTGACCTTGAGGGAGATGACTCCTATAACTTCAGGGAAATGCCTGGAAATCACTTGAAGAATGGTGGCAGCAATAGGGGTGCAGGAACCTAGGTGGCAGGGAGTGAATAGGACATCCCAAAACCTGTGATAAAAGGGCAGGGTACTGGAGGGCTTTAGGACCAAGTGGAAGTTGCCCAGAGTCTGGGAGTCAGGGGGTTCTTGTGGCAGGAATTTAGGGCTGCAACTCTTGGTGATATCACACATGATAGAATCTAGAGATGGAACAAGAAGCCATGGATTGGACTCACAGCAACCTAGGAACCCTAGGTATTTAGGTAAATACAGACTCTACATGCACTACTTCCTTATTCTGGGTCAGAAAAGATGGTGAACTGGTCTAATGAGTTGGAGTAAGTGCCTGTGCCACCCAAGAATCATAATCTAACTCTGACCACAGCAACAGACTCCTTGATGACCTCCCTACCTCCTGTTTCTCCCCTCTCTAGTCCCTACTTCACTTTGCTGCCCTGATCGTTTTTCAGAGGCCCAAGTGGGACAGGGACTATATTCAACCTGATTATCTCAGATCTATCCAAGCACTTAGTACAGTTCTTAACTCATAGAAAGCACTTAACAAATACCATGGCTATTAGTCATGTTGAATTTGAAGTGTCAGTGAGACATCCCTGTGGATATGATAAAGAGACGAGAGAAGATGTGGGATTGCCCCATCCTGGATAATTGGAGCAGGGCCTGCTGGGGGTCCCAGATGGAATGGGGGCTGGGTAGACTCTCACCCGGGAAACAGACCAATGACAATAGAGTGATCTCATACTGCATTTCCTTTTCCCTCGAAAATGCCACCGGAAAGGAAACTGTCCTTCATTTCTGCTGGAGGCAGGTCTACCTTGGTGAAGGGACTGAATCAATCAATCAGTAGAACATTTTGACCACCTACCATGTAGATGCTTAGGGAAACAGGATTGCCTCGTGTAACAGGGACAGGCCTGAGAGCCAGAGGACCTGGGTTCCAATCCTGACAGCCACTTACCTGCTGCATGACCTTGGGAAGTCACTTAAATTATCTTTACCTCAGTGTCCTCCTCTGTCAAATAGGGTTTCAATAGTTGTTCTCATTCTTACTTAGACTCTGAACTCCATGTGGGAGAGGGACTGAGTCCATTCCAGATATACTGTATCTACCCCCTTTGTTTACTACATTGCTTGGCACTTAGTAAGCACCTAATAAGCACCACAAATTATTACTATTTTATTGTTATTCTTATTGTACCAGAAATTATAGCATGGACTGATTGAGGGAGTTCAACTGAAAAACAAAACAAAGTCCCTGTCCTCAAGGGATTGGCTGAATATGCTCAGAGTGCTCGCTGTGGCCTCATTCCTCTGGCCAGTAGCAAAGGCTTCCCGTTTCCTCCTTCATGGGTCAATCGATCAATCAATGGTATTTGTGGAGTGCTTACTGTGTGAAAACACTACTAGGCACTTGGGAAAGTACAACAGAGTCGATAGACTCTGTGATCCCTGCCCACAAAGAGTCTACAATCTACAGGGGGAAGAGGTGGAACTGGAAGGGGCCCAGATTTTGACTGCAGACTTGGTCCTCTGTTTTGTCGTATGCTTTACCCCACTACAACTGATGTCCACGGCACAGATTTCTCTCAGTTCTGAAGGGGTGATCCTTTGGCTTTCTCACCCTTCCCAGGTCCAAGTCGGCTTGAGCCCAACTTGGAGTTTTTCTAGCTGAACATGATCACTCTTGTCTGCTTGCTAATGCCCTGGACATCACATGGGAATCAAGTCGATGAATACGTATGTGGGAGCTGTGAACAGTCTTGAGAGTTTCAATCAGCCAATCAGTCTGTGGCTTATTGATTGCTTACTGCATTCCAAGCACTGTACTAAGCACTTGGGTCAGTAAAATAGACTTGGTAAACACAGTCGCTGACCACAAGGAGCTTACAGTCTCGTTACTTTAATATCCAAAGCATATGCCTGGTAGGTAATGGGTTTGAGCCTTGGTTGGAGCTCTGTGTTCTAGGGAACATTTCCTCTCCTCTCTCCACCTTTTCAGGTGGCCCTCCAGGAAGCCTCATCTGGCTCTGGCACTGAATCCCAAGGATGGAGATCATCTTTGGGGTTCTCATCCTGCTGGAGATTAGCATGGGGGTCTTGAGGAACATGTTCTTCATCATGGTGTATGTTTGCCTGGTTTCCTCCAGCCACAAGCTGACTTCCTCAGGCCTGATCCTCGCCCACCTGGCCTTGGCCAACACTATGACCATTTGGGCCAAGGGCATCCCAGAAACCCTGACAGCCTGGGGGATGAGAAATTTCCCGGTGGATAGTCAGTCAATAATCCCCGTGGATTTTGGAATTTACACTGATGGACTAGAATATTTGGGTTGAAAGAGAGAGAGGAGTCAAGGATAATGCCAAGGTTTATCTGTCAGTAAAGAGGGGTTTGAAATAAAGGCACAGTGATATAGAGAGGATCTGCATCTGGAAACTGTCTGTGTAGGAGGATGTCCTCATAAATCAATCAATCAATCTGTCTATCTTACTAAGTGACCATTTATTGTGGACAGAACACCGTACTAAGCACCGGAAAAGTACAATAGAGTTAATAGACATGGTCCCTAACTCCATGGGGCTTTCCACCCGGTAGGGAAGAGTCATGGTACCTCCTTGCCATGCTCTTGCCAGGCTTGTGTCCGCTGGGTCGGCTTCAAGGTGCTGATGTATGACGTTATTATGGTCAATCTGAGACTGAGGAAAAGGCAGAACCAACTCCTCCCTGGTTGGGCCCTGGGAATAGCCCCACCTCTGAAACCAGGTGGCCTGCCCCACTGGCCTGGATCTGCACTCTGGAGACCCTTTGGGACTTGTACAGCTCCCATTTCTGGGACTTTGTGGTGGACAAGGCTGTGCCAGGCACAGAACAGTCCAGCCCCAGGAGAGAATCTGTGGTACTTAAAATAAAAATGATTTTCCAGGTAACGAACCTCCACAAGATGCGATCGATGGCCTGCAGACCCACAGGATGAGGAGAGCAGTAGGGGCAATTGAGCACGAACCCATCCCAGGTCAGTGAGTTCCTCCTGAAATGCATGGGATTGATCAAGCACTCACTCCAAACACGATGCTAAATGCTGAGCTAAACACAAGTTATCAATAAGATGTGGGGAGAGATCCCCCTCTGGTACTCAGTAGGGGAAATGAGGGCTTGATAGGGGAAGGCCTCTTGGAAGAGGTGAGATTTTTATAAGGCTTTGAAGATAAGGACAGTGAGAGTCTGCCAGATATGAACAGGGAAAGAGTCCAAGGCTATAGGCAGGATGTAGGCCAGTGGTCAAAGGTGAGGTAGACAAGATCGAGGTAGAATGAGTAAGTTGGCATTAGAGCAGTGAAGCGTGTGGCCTGGGTTGTAGTGTGTAATCATCCAGGTAACATATGAAGGACCAGGCCAATTGAGAATTTAAAAGCTGAGAGCAAGGCATTCCCACTTGATGTAGAGGTGGATGGGCAACCACTGGAGATTTCTGAGGAATGGAGAGACCAATCAATCGATTAATCAATCAATCATATTTATTAAACACTTACTGTGAACAAAGGACTGTACTAATCATTTGGAAGAGTACAATATAACAATAAACAGACACATCCCCAGCCCACAACGAGCTTACAGTCTGGAGCAGGAGATGGACATGTACATAAGCACTGTGGGTTTGTTGGAGGGGTGAAGAGAGGGTACAAATCCAAGTGCAAGGATAATGCAGAGGGAGAGGGAGAAGAGGTAATGAAGGCTTAGATAAGAAAGACCTCTTGGAGGAAATGTGCTTGCGATAAGACTTTGAAGGTGGGGAGGATGATCGTCTGTCAGATATGAAGAGTAAGGGCACTCCAGGTCAGAGTTATGATATGAGTGAGAGGTTGGCAGTGAGGTATATGAGATTGAGGTGTACTTTATAGGTTGAACTTAGAGGTGTGGAATGTGCGGGATGGGTAGTAGGAAATTATATTGCCAACTTGTACAGTGCTCTGCACACAGTAAGCGCTCAATAAATACGATTGAATGAATGAATGAATGAAATCAGGGAGGTAAGGTAGGAGGGGGCAAGGCGATTGAGCGCGGTAAAGCCGATGGTAAAAGTTTCTGTTTGATGCGGAGATTCATGGGAAACCAGTGCAGGTTCCTGAGGAGTGGGGAGAAGTGGACTGAACATTTTTCTAGAAAAATGATCCTGTCAGCAGAGTGAAGTATGAACTGGACTGGGGAAAGACAGGAGGCAGCAAGGTCAGCCAGGAGGCTGCTGCGGTCATCAAGTCAGACTACGGTAAGTGCTTGGATCAACATAGCAGCAATTTGGCTGGAGAGTTAAGGATGGGTTTCAGTGGTGTTGTGCAGGGAAAACCAACAGGATTTGGTGACATATTGAATATGTGGGTTAAATGAGAGAGATGTCGATGATAATGGCAAGAGTACCCATTTGTGAGACAAATGTTGTTGTCTTCAGTGATCCAAAAGACAGGGGGAGGATACAGTCTGGGGCAGAAGATGAGGAGTTCTGTTTTGAGCAGGTTACCTATGAGGTGACAACACAAAATCCAAATAGAAATGTCTTGAAGGCGAGAGTAAATATGAGATTGCTGAGAAGGAAAGAGTCAGGCCTGGAGAGGTAAATTAGGGAATCATCCATGTAGAGAAGGTAGTTGAAGTCATGGCAGCAAATGAATTGTGCAAGGGAATGGGTGTATCTGTAGAAACAAAAGGGTTCTGAACCAATCCTTGAGGGACTCCCACATTTAGAGGGTGTGGGAGGCAGAGGAGCCTGTGAAAGAGATCAGAAAGGAGCGGAAAACTAGGAGAGGACAGTGTCAGTGAAGCCGAGGTTGGATAATGTTTCCACAAGAAGGGGGTGATCAACAGTGTTGAAGGCAGCTGAGAGGTCAAGGATGATTAGGATGGAGGCCTCTGGGTTTGACAAAAGGGGATCACTGGTGGCCTTGGAGAAGGCAGTTTCAGGAAAGCAAAGGGGAAATCAACCAGATTGGAATGAATCAAGGACAGAATTGGAGGAGAGGAAGCAGACAACTTGCCCAAGGAGTTTGGAAAGGAATGGTAGGAGGAAGATGGGACAATAGCTGGTGGTAGTTGTAAGGACAAAGAGTTATTTTTAGAAGATAGGGGACATGTGAGCACGTTTACAAGCAACGTAGAAGAAGCCACTGACCAGTGTATGGTATCAGATGGGGTCAGAAACACTGGTGGAGGGGGTAGATTTTGAGAGTAGGGTTACTCTTTACCATGATCCCTGTCAATGAAGGGCAGTGGATGACCTTGTGGGAGGGTGCAGTGAATACCTGCTGACTCACTGGCATGGAAATATATCTGGGTTCTACCTGCAATCATATCTCAATCAATTGTATTTAAGTGCTTTTTGGTGCAGAGCACTGTACTAAGCACTGGGAAGAGCACAATACAACGGAGCTGGTAGACATGACCCCTTCCCTTAAGGGGTTTATAGACTAGTAAGAGTGACAAGCATTAAAATAAGTTACAGATAGGCGACACAGCACAGTATAAGGCTTTGGACAAAGTGCTGTGCAACTGGGAGTAGGGGGAATATCAAAGTTCTTACAGGATACAGACCCTAATGCTTAGATCAATCAATAAAGAAACGATATTAGTGACCACTTACTACATGCAGAGCACTGTACTAAGTGCTTGGAAAATTACTGCGCAAATGATTACTGTGCTCAAGGAGCTCTGCCACTTGTCAGCTTTGTGACTTTGGGCAAGTCACTTAATTTCTCTGTGCCTCGGTTTCCTCATCTGTAATAAGGGGGATTAAAACTGTGAGCCCCACGTGGGACAAATTGATAACCTTACTTCTACCCCAGTGCTTAGAACAGCGAATGGCACATATAGTAATCACTTAACAACTACCATTAAAATAAAAAGGAGCTAACGTACTAGTTGGGCAGATAGGCATTAAAATAAATTACAAGTAGTGGAAGTGGCAGCAAATAAAGATATGGACATAAGTGCTGTGTGTCTCTGGATGGAGTGAGAAAAAACATTCTCAAAGTGTACTGATTCAAGTGTATAGACGAAATAGAAGAGAAGGCCAATAGTGTGGGGAAATGAGAGTATAATCAGAGGAGGCTACTTGGAGGAAGTGTGATTTAATAGGGTTTTTAAAGATGTTGTGATTAGGAGAATCACTGCATTAGCTGCATGGCCTAATGGAAAGACTACGAGGCTGGGAGTCAGAGGACTGACTCTGCCACTTGCCTGCTGGGTGATCTTAACAAGTCATTGAACCTCTATGGGCCCAGTTTCCTCACCTGTATAATGGGGATTATGAACTGTTCTCCCTCCCACTTATATTGTGAGGTGCTGTTTATCTTGTATCTACCCAAGCACCTAGAACTGCATTTTGCACAAAGTAAGTGCTTAACAGATACCCCAATTATTATATTTTGCTGTTGTATCCGGGCCAAAATGCACTCCTGCCTCCTGTCACCCCACCACATTATAAATTTTCTTTTAATTGGTTATAGCTCTTCTCCAGAAAACCCCCAAACTAATAGTAGACTCAGAAGATGCTCAGTTTGGGATGTTGACTTTGCTCTATTCTTCACTCTCACAGGCAGCTCATGACATCTCCCGGACAATGTTTAACATCACAAGAGTGACAGAATTCCTCCTCCTGCGATTCTCAGACATCCAGGAGTTGCAGCTGATCCACACTGCGCTGTTCCTTCTAGTCTATCTGACAGCCCTGATGGGGTATCTCCTCATCATTGCCATCACCACCCTTGACCGGCACTTGCACACCCCCATGTACTTCTTCATCAAGAACCTGTCCATTTTGGACCTCGGCTACATCTCCGTCACAGTCCCCAAATCCATATTCAATTCCCTCACGAATGCCAACTCCATCTCTCTGCTGGGCTGCGCCGCCCAAGTATTGCTTGTATTTTTATTCGCTGGAACAGAGGTGGCCCTGCTCACGGTGATGTCCCACGACCGCTATGTCGCCATCTGCCGCCCCCTGCACTATGAGATCACCATGCCCCATGGGGCCTGTGTACACATGTTGGCTGCCTCTTGGTTCAGCAGCTGTTTGAGTGCCATCACATACACAGCCAGCACCTTCTTTCTATCCTTCTGTGGCCCCAACACTGTCCACCAGTTCTTCTGCGATGGTGCCCAGTTGCTAAGACTTGCATGTTCCACTGACCATGTCCTAGAAGATGTGAGTTTAGCCATCAGCATGTGCTTAGCTTTCCTCTGCTTCGTACTCATCGTGGGCTCCTACATCCGCATCTTTTCAGCCGTTCTGAGGATGCCATCAGCGGAGGGTAGCTCCAAGGCCTTCTCCACCTGTCTGCCCCACCGGGTCGTCATCACTCCGTTCATCATGTCTGGCATGTCTGCCTATCTTAAGCCGATATCAGACTCTCCCTCTGCACTGGACCTGCTGGTGTATGTGTTCTATGCCGTGGTGCCCCCTACCCTTAATCCCCTCATCTACAGCCTGAGAAACCGGGACATGAAGGCAGCGATGGGAAGGCTGCTGTGGCCAAAACATTTCCCAAAGGAGAAGCCATCTACAGGATAAAAGGTCCTCTCCACGGACTGCCCTGACCATGGCTCTTACTTAACCAGTCTTCACTCCAGAAGGGTTTTACCTCAGCATTGTCTGGGTGACCTAGTGGACAGAGCACTTGCCTGGGAGTCAGAGGACCTGGATTCTTGTCCTGGGTCTGCCACTGTCTGTAGTGTGACATTGGAAAAGTCCGTGAAACTTTCTTTGCCTCTGTTTCCTTATCTGTAAAATGGGGATAAAATATTCATTCTCTCTCCTACTTAGGCTGAGAGCCTATGTGGGGTAAGGACTGTGTTTGTACCCAACAAACTATATCTAATGCAGTGCTTGGCATATGGTAATAATAATAATAATAATTTTGGTATTTGTTAAGTGCTTACTATGTGCCAAGCACTGTTCTAAGCACTGGGGGAGATACAAGGTAATCAGGTTGTCCCACGTGGGGCTCACAGTCTTCATCCCCATTTTACAGATGAGGTAACTGAGACATAGAGAAGTTAAGTGACTTGCCCAAAGTCACACAGCTGATAAGTGGTGAAGTTGGGATTCGAACCCATGACCTCTGACTCCCAAGCCCGCGCTCTTTCCACTGAACCATGCTGCTTCTCTGATAAGTGCTTAACAGATATCACGATTATTAGTATCATTATGAAGCTTGAAATCTTGACCAGTGGCCATGAATGCTCCATGGAGGGGGTCCAGGAAAAACACAGACTACAATTCCTATGCACTCCGTGCCTTACTACAGTGAGAAACATCTTTGTTTCCCTTCTCCTCTCTTCTCTCCTTCCCCCATTTACACTGCCTCCCTCTCACTTCCCCCTTTTCTTTATTTTCCTCTCTAACGAAGTGTGAGCAGTCAGTTTGAAGCACAAATGCAGGGTTTGGTGAAAAACGGGGAGAGAATTTTGAAGACATGAGATGGAGTGGGAAAATCTGAAATAGATCTCTTTCTGTTTATTGTTGTTGGCGTGTTACCTCCTGGTCAGCAAATGACATATCTCTCCTTTCTGTTTACCTTTCCAAATGCTTCATACTGTGCATTGCAGCTAGTGGGACCTCAATAAATTCCATTCTAAATCAATCAATGGTATTTACTAAGTGCTTACTGTGTGAGGAGCACTCTACTAAGGGCTAGGGAGAGTACAGTATAATAGCATCGGTAGTCACAATCCCTTGCCTCGGATAACTTACAATCTTAGTGGAATGAATCAAATTAAGAAGCTCCAACTGCTCTTACCCAGAAGAGAATTGATCAATCATTCAGTGATATTTATTGACTCCTTACTGTGTGCTGAGCGCTTACTAGTCACTTGGGCGGGTACAATAAAATATAGTTGGTAAACATGATCTCCGGGGTCTGACTCACAAACTTCATGGGAGTTTAGTAATTTCTGGTGGTGAAATTGAGCTCCTTGAGGTCAGGGGTCGTGTTTATGAACTCAGAACAATTTGTCCTATATGGACTTTGATAAACCCTACTATTCCCTGACTGCAATCGACCCTGCAATTTACCATCTCTCTGTGATGAATTTTGTCATATGAGGAAATCCTGACTAGCACATATCAGCTTCCATCGTCCCCATGGCCTTACTGAGAATTTTATGTTAGAGTGTGGTTTTCCAACTCCTGTCCGTCCAGGTGTAAAAAGGACAACTGTGTCATTTCTAATAATTATAATAATAATAATAGCATTTATTAAGAACTTACATGTGCAAAGCACTGTTCTAAGCACAAGGTGACCAGGTTGTCCCACATGGGGCTCACAGTCTTAATCCCCATTTTACAGATGAGGTAACTGAGGCACAGAGAAGTTAAGTGATTTGCCCAAAGTCACACAGCTGACAAGTGGAGGAGCTGGGATGAATTTGAACCCATGAACTCTGACTCCAAAGCCCATGCTCTTTCCACTGAGCCACACTGCTTCTCAACTCTCTATTTGTCCTATTGCTTCTCAATTTCTCTATTTCCTGACTGTGGTTGTCCTGTATTTATCTGTTTCTTGTTACTCTGTGCTACTCTTGGCTTCCTCAGGTTCAGGCTCCGTGACAAAGAGGGGAGCCTTGGGCTGTTTCCTGTAGAGAAAACAATGGTGCCCACCCACCCCAGGTGCCAAGGAGTCCAGCATTGAGAGCTTCTGCTGAAATGGGGCATCCCTGGGTTGCCAAAGTAGTTTGGTCCCTGCTCCCTCCTTTTCTCCTTTCCAAACCGCAGTCTGAGTTGAACTCCTGTACCCTGCAGCAGACACGGAGAACCATGCTGTCTGCTGCTATCATGGGATGAATAAAGGGAGCAAGTCAGGGTGTCATAGAAGGAAAAGGGAGAAGAGGAAAGGAGGGCTTAGTCAGGGAAGGCCTCTTGGAGGAGATGGGCCTTCAATAAGGCTTTGATGGTGGAGAGAGTAATTTTCTGTCTGATATAAGGAGGAAGGGCATTCCAGGCCAGAGGTGGGACATGGGCAAGACGTTGGTGGTGACATAGATGAGGTCAAGGTACAGTGAGAAGGTTAGCATTAAAGGAGCAAATTTTGTGGGCTGGGTTGTAGTAGGAGAGTAGTAAAGTCATGTAGGGAAGGGGCAAGGTGATTGAGTGCTTTAATATCTCTGGTGAGGAGTTTTTGTTTGATGTGGAGGTGGATAGGCAACCATTGGAGTTTTTTGAGGCGTGGAGAAACATGGACTAAACATTTTTGTAGAAAAATGATAAGTGATTGGATTAACGTGGCAGCAGTTTGGATGGAGAGGAAAGGGCAGATTTTAGCGATCTCATGAAGGTGGAATCGACAAGATTTAGTGATGGATCAGAATATTTGGGTTGAATGAGAGAGAGGAGTCAAGGATAATGCCAAGGTTTACTTGTCAGTGAAGAGGGGTTCGAAGTGCAGGCACAGTGATCTAGAGAGGTTCTGCACCTGAAAGCTGTTTAGGTTGATGTCCTCATAAATCAATCAATCACTCTATCAAACTAGTTGACCATTTACTGTGGGCAGAACACTGTACTATGTGAAGAGTGCAATAGAGTTAATAGACGTGATCCCTGACCCAAAGGGGCTTTCAGTCTGGTAGGGAAGAGTCATGGTCCCTCCTGGCCATGATTTTGTCAGGCTTGTGTCTGTTGGGTTGGCTTCAAGGTGCTAGAGTACCACATTATCTTGGTCAATCTGAGACTGAGGAGAAGGCAGAACCAATTCCTCCCTGGTTGTGCCCTGGGAATAGCCCCATCTCTGAAACCAGGTGGCCTGCCCCACTGGCCCGGATCTGCACTCTGGAGACCCTTTGGGACTTGTTCAGCTCCCACATCTGGGACTTTGCGGTGGACAAGGCTGTGCCAGGCACAGAACAGTCCAGCCCCAGCAGACAATCTATGGTGCTTAAGATCAAAATGATTTTCCAGTTAGCAAACCTCCACAAGACGCGATCGATGGCGTGCAGACCCACAGGATAAGGAGAGCAGCAGGGGCAATTAGGCCCGAATCTACCCCAGGTCAGTGAGTTCCTCCTGAAATGCATGGGATTGATCAAGCACTCACTCCAAACACAATGCTAAATGCTGAGCTAAACACAAATTATCTATAAGATGTGGGGAGAGACCACCCTCTGGTCCTCAGCAGGGGAAATGAGGGTTTGTGAAGGGAAGGCCTCTTGGAAGAGATGTGATTCTTATAAGGCTTTGAAGATAGGGAGAGTGAGAGTCTGCCTGATATGAACAGGGAAGGAATCCAAGGCTAGAGGCAGGATGTAGGCAAATGGTCAGAGATAAGGTAGACAAGATCGAGGCACAATGAGTAGGTTGGCATTAAAGTAGTGATGCGTGTGGCCTGGGTTGTAGTGGGTAATCTGCCAGGTAAGATATGAAGGGCTAGGCCGAATGAAATTTTAAAAGCTGAGAGCAAGGCATTCCTATTCGATGTGGAGGTGGATGGGCAACCACTGGAGATTTTTGAGGACTGGAGAGACCAATCAATCGATTAATCAATCAATCATATTTATTAAACACTTACTGTGTGCAAAGGACTGTACTAATCATTTGGGAGAATACAGTAGAGCAATAAACAGACACATCCAAAGACCACAACCAGCTTACAATCTCAAGCGGGAGATGGACATTAACAGAAACAAATAAATTACAGATAAGTATGTAAGTGCTGTGGGGTTGATGGGGGGGGGGATTTGAAGAGAGGTTATAAATCCAAGTGCAAGGGTGATGCAGAGGGAATGGGAGAAAAGCAAATGAAGGCTTAGTTAAGGAAGACCTCTTGGAGGAGATGTGCTTGTGATGAGACTTTGAAGGTGGGGAGGATGATCGTCTGTCAGATATGAAGAGTAAGGACACTCCAGGTCAGAGTTATGATGTGAGTGAGAGGTTGGTAGTGAGGTATCTGAGATTAAGGTGCAATGTATCGGTTGACATTAGATGAGTGCAATGTGCGGGCAGGGTTGTAGAAGGAAATGGGGGAGGTAAGGTAGGAGGGGGCAAGGCCATTGAGCGCTGGAAAGTCAATGGTAAAAGTTTCTCTTTGATGTGGAAGTTCATGGGAAACCACTGCAGGTTCCCGAGGAGTGGGGAGATGTGGACTGAACATTTATCTAGAAAAATGATCCGGTCAGCAGAGTGAAGCATGAACTGGATTGGGGAAAGCCAGGAGGCAGCAAGGTCAGCCAGGAGGCTGCTGCAGTCATCGAGTCAGACTACAATAAGTGCTTGAATCAACATAGCAGCAATTTGGATGGAGAGTTAAGGATGGGTTTCAGTGGTGTTGTAAAGGTAAAACCAACAGGGTTTGGTGACATATTGAATATGTGGGTTAAATGAGAGAGATGTCGATGATAATGGCGAGTAAACATTTGTGAGACAAGGAGGATAGTGGTGTTGTCTTCAGTGATCCTAAAGACGGGGGAGGACACAGTTTGGGGCAGAAGATGATGAGGAGTTCTGTTTTGAGCTTGTTTACTTTGAGGTTACAACAGGAAATGCAAATAGAAATGTCTTGAAGGCAAGAGTCAATATGAGATTGCTGAGAAGGAGAGAGTCAGGGCTGGAGAGGTAAATTAGGGAATCATCCATATAGAGAAGGTAGTTGAAGTCATGGGAGCAAATGAATTGTGCAAGGGAGTGGGAGTATCTGTAGAATCCAAGGGGTTATGAACCAATCCTTGAGGGACTCCCACATTTAGAAGGTCGGGGGCAGAGGAGCCTGTGAAAGAGATTGCAAAGGGGCAGAAAACTAGGAACTCTGTCAGTGAAGCCGTGGTTGGGTAATGTTTCCACAAGAAGGGAGTGGTCGACAATGTTGACGGCGGCTGAGACGTAAAGGATGATTAGAATGGAGGCTGTTGGACTGGGCAAAAGGAAAAACTGGTGACCTTAGAGAAGGCAGTTTCAGTGGAGCAAAAGGGGCAGAAACCTGATTGGAGTGAATCGAGGACAGAATTGGAGGAGAGAAAGGAGACAACTTGCCCAAGGAGTCCGGAAAGGAATGGTAGGAGGAAGATAGGACAATAGCTGGTGATAGTTGTAAGGACAAAGAGGATTCTTTTTGAGATAGTGGATACGTGAGCACGTTTACAAGCAATGTAGAAGAAGCCACTGGCAAGTGAATGGTAGCTGATGGGGTCAGAAGCACTGATGGAGGGTATTGATTTTGAGAGTAGGTCTACTCTTTACTATGATCCCTGTCAATGAAGGGCAGTGGATGACCTCGTGGGAGGGTGCAGTAAATACCTGCTGACTCACTGGCATGGAAATATATCTGGATTCTATCTGGAATCCTATCTCAATCAATTGTATTTATTAAGTGCTTTTTGGTGTAAAGCACTGTACTAAGCACTGGGAAGAACACGATACAATAGAGCTGGTAGACATGAACCCTTCTCTGAAGGGGTTTTTAGACTGTCAAGAGAGGCAAACATTAAAATAAATTACAGATAGGGGAAGCAGCAGAGTATAAACTTTGGACAAAGTGCTGTGAGACTGGGAGTAGGGTGATTATCAAAGTTCTTAAAGGATACGGACCCTAATGCTTAGATCAATCAATAAACGGTATTAGTGAGCACTGACTACGTGCAGAGCACTGTACTAAGTGCTGGGAAAATTACTGTGCATATGACCACAGTGCTCAAGGAGCTCTGCCACTTCTCAGCTTTGTGACTTTGGACAAGTCACTTAACTTCTCTGTGCCTCAGTTACCTCATCTGTAAAAGAGGGGATTAAAATTGTGAAACCCCCCACCCATGGAACAACCTGAGCCCGCTGTTGGGTAGGGACCGTCTCTATATGTTGCCAACTTGTACTTCCCAAGCGCTTAGTACAGTGCTCTGCACGCAGTAAGTGTTCAATAAATATGATTGAATGAATGAATGAATGAATGAATGAATCTACCCCAGTGCTTAGAACGACACTTGGCACATAGTAATCGCTTAACAACTACCATTAAGAAAAAGTAGCTAACACACTAGTTGGGGAGACAGGCATGAAAATGCATTACAAGTAGTGGAAGTGGCAGCAAATAAAGATATGGACATAAGTGCTGTGTGTCTGTGGGGGGAGTGAGAAAAAACATTTTCAAAGGGTACTGATTCAAGTGTATAGATGAAATAGAAGAGAGTGGGGAAATGAGAGTATAATCAGAGGAGGCTACTTGGAGGAGATGTGATTTAGTAGGGTTTTTGAAGATGGTGTGAGTAGGAGTATCAGTGCAGTAGCTGCATGGCCTAGTGGACAGACTATGAGGCTGGGAGTCAGAGGCCCTTGGTTTTAACATGACTCTGCCACTTGCCTGCTGGGTGATCTTAACAAGTCATTTAACCTCACTGGGCACCAGTTTTCTCACCTGCAAAATGGAGATTAAGAACTGTTCTCCCTCATTCTTAGATTGTGAGGTGCTGTTTCTCTTGTATCTACCCCAGCACTTGGAACTGCGTTTTGCACAAAGCCAGCGCTTAATACCCCAACTATTATTTTCTGCTGTTTTATCTGGGCCAAAATGCACTCCTGCCTCCTGTCACCCCATCACATTATAAATTTTCTTGAGATTGGTTATAGCTCTTCTCCAGAAAACCCCCAACACTAATAGTAGACTCAGAAGATGTTCAGTTTGGGATGCTGACTTTGCTCCATTCTTCCCTCTCACAGGCAGTTCATGACACCTCCCAGACCATGTCTAACATCACGACGGTGACAGAATTCCTCCTTCAGGGATTCTCCGACATCCGGGAGTTGCAGTTGATCCACGCTGCGCTGTTCCTTCTGGTCTATCTGGCAGCCCTGATGGGGAATATCCTCATCATTGCCATCACCACCGTTGACCGGCACTTGCACACCCCCATGTACTTCTTCCTCAAGAACCTGTCCGTCATTGACCTCGGCTACATCTCCGTCACAGTCCCCAAATCCATCTTCAATTGCCTCATGAATGTCAACTCCATCTCTCTGCTGGGCTGCGCTGCCCAGGTATTCCTCGTATTTTTACTGGCTGGAACAGAGATGGCCCTGCTCACAGTGATGTCCCACGACCGCTATGTTGCCATCTGCCGCCCCCTGCACTATGAGATCATCATGCCCCACGGGACCTGTGTACACATGTTGGCTGCCTCTTGGATCTGCAGCTGTTCGAATGCCATCATGTACTCAGCCAGCACCTTCTCTCTATCCTTCTGTGGCCCCAACACTGTCCACCAGTTCTTCTGTGATGGTCCGCAGTTGATAAGACTTTCATGTTCCACTGACCATGTCCCAGAAGATGTGAGTTTAGTCGTCAGCCTCAGTTTAAGTTTCTTCTGCTTCATGCTCATCGTGGGCTCCTATGTCCGCATCTTCTCGGCCGTGCTGAGGGTGCCGTCAGCAGAGGGCCGCTCCAAAGCCTTTTCCACCTGTGTACCCCACCTAGTCGTCGTCACTCTGTACGTCACGTCTGGCATATCTGCCTGCCTAAAGTCAATATCAGACTCTCCGTCTGCACTGGACCCGCTGGTGTCTGTGTTCTATGCCGTGGTGCCCCCTACCCTTAATCCCCTCATCTACAGCCTGAGGAACCAAGACATTAAGGCAGCGATGGGAAGGCTGCTATGGTCAAAACATCTCACAAAGGAGAAAATATCTATTGGATGAAAGGTCCTTCTTCACGGACTTCCCTGACCATGGCTCTGACTTAACCAGTCTTCACTCCAGAGTGGTTTTACCTCAGCATTGTCTGGGTGACCTAGTGGATAGAGCAGTGGCCTGGGAGTCCGAGGACCTAGATTCTTGTCCTGGGTCTGCCACTGTCTGTAGTGTGACATTGGAAAAATCAGTAAAACTTTCTGTGCCTCTGTTTCCTTTTCTGTACAATGGGGATGAAATATCCATTCTCTCTCCTACTTTGACAGAGAGCCTATGCAGGGTAAGGACTGTGTTTGTACACAAGAAACTATATCTAATACAGTGCTTGGCATATGGTAAGTACTTGACAAATATCATGATTATTTCATTATGAAGCTTGAAATCTTGACCAGTGGCCGTGAACGCTCCATGGAGGGGTCCAGGACAAACACAGACTACAATTCTTATGCACTCCATGCCTTACTACAGTGAGAGACATCTTTGTTACCCTTCTCCTTTCTTCTCTCCTTCCCCTGATTACAATGCCTCCCACACACCATTTTCCCTCCATTTTCCTTATTTTCCTCTCAAACGAAGAGTGAGCAGTCAGTCTGAAGCACAAATGGAGGGTTTGGGGGAAAACGGGCAGAGAATTCTCAGGACATGTGACGGAGTGGGAAAATCTGGAATAGCTATTTTTCTGTTTGTTGTTGTTAGAGTGTAAACTCCTGGTGGAGAAATGACATATCTCTCCTTTCTGTTTACCTTTCCAAATGCTTCATACTGTGCATTGCAGCTAGTGGGACCTCAATAAATACCATTCTAAATTAATCAATGGTATTTATTAAGTGCTTACTGTGTGAGGAGCACTGCACTAACTCCTTGGGAGAGTACAGTACAATAGCATCGGTAGACACAAACCCTTGCTTCGGATAGCTCACAATCTTAGTGGAATGAATCAAATTAAGAAGCTCCACCTGCTCTTACCCAGAAGAGAATTGAGCAATCATTCAGTGGTATTTACTGACTCCTTACTCTGTGCTGAGCACTTACTAGTCATTTGGGAGGGTACAGTAAAATATAGTTGGTAAACATGATCTCTGGGGTCTGACTCACAGAACTCAAGGCAGTTTATTAATTACTGGTGGTAAGACAGAGCTCCTTAAGGGTAGGGGTCGTTTTGAACTCAGAACACATGGTCCTATCTGGACATTGATAAACCCAACTTTTCTCTCACTGCAATCGACCCTGCAATTTACCATCTCTCTGTGCTGAATTTTCTAGTATGAGGATATCCTCACTAGCACAAATCAGCCACTCTCCTCCCCATGGCCCTACTGAGAATTTCACGTTACAGGGTGGTTTTCCAACTCCAGTCTGTCTGTCCAGATGTGAAAAGGACAACTGTGTTATTTCCATATTGCGTGACTGTCGTTGTCCTGTATTTATCTGTTTCTTGTTCCTCTGTGCTACCCTTGGCTTCCTCAGGTTCAGGCTCTGTGACAAAGAGGTGAGCCTTGGGCTGTTTCCTGTGTAGAAAACAATGGTGCCCGCCCACCCCAGGGGCCAAGGAGTCCAGCACCTAGAGCATCTGCTGAAATTGGGCATCCCTGGGTTGCCACGGCTGCTTGTTCCCTGCTCCCTCCTTATCTCCTGTCCAAACCGCAGTCTGAGTTGAACTCCTGTGCCCTGCAGCAGACACAGAGAACCATGCTGTCTGCTGCTATCACGGGATGAATGAAGGGAGCAAGTCAGGGTGTCATAGCAGGGAAAGGGAGAAGAGGAAATGAGGGCTTAGTCAGGGAAGGCCTCTTGGAGGAGATGGGCCTTCAATAAGGCTTTGATGGTGGAGAGAGTAATTTTCTGTCTGCTATGAGGAGGAAGGACATTCCAGGCCAGAGGTAGGATAAGGTCAAGAAGTTGGTGGTGAGATAGATGAGGTCAAGGAACAGTGAGAAGGTTAGCATTAAAGGAGCAAATTGTGTGGGCTGGGTTGTAGTTGGAGAGTAGTAAAGTCAGGTAGGAGAGGGCAAGGTGATTGAGTGCTTTAATATCTCTGGTGAGGAGTTTTTGTTTGATGCGGAGGTGGATAGGCAACCATTGGAGTTTTTTGAGGCGTGGGGAAACATGGACTAAACATTTTTGTAGAAAAATGATAAGTGATTGGATTAATGTGGCAGCAGTTTGGATGGAGAGGAAAGGGCATATTTTAGTGATATCGTGAAGGTGGAATCGACAGGATTTAGTGATGGATTGGAATATTTGGGTTGAATGAGAGAGAGGAGTCAAAGATAATGCCAAGGTTTACTTGTCAGTGAAGAGGGGTTCGAAATGCAGGCACAGTGATCTAGAGAGGCCTTTGACACTGTGGACCACCCCCTTCTCCTCAACACGTTATCTGACCTTGGCTTCACAGACTCCGTCCTCTCCTGGCTCTCCTCTTATCTCTCCGGTCGTTCTTTCTCAGTCTCTTTTACAGGCTCCTCCTCCCCCTCCCATCCTCTTACTGTGGGAGTTCCCCAAGGTTCAGTGCTTGGTCCCCTTCTGTTCTCAATCTACACTCACTCCCTTGGTGACCTCATTCGCTCCCACGGCTTCAACTATCACCTCTACGCTGATGACACCCAGATCTACATCTCTGCCCCTGCTCTCTCCCCCTCCCTCCAGGCTCGCATCTCCTCCTGCCTTCAGGACATCTCCATCTGGATGTCCGCCTGCCACCTAAAGCTCAACATGTCGAAGACCGAGCTCCTTGTCTTCCCTCCCAAACCTTGTTCTCTCCCTGACTTTTCCATCTCTGTTGACGGCACTACCATCCTTCCCGTCTCACAAGCCCGCAACCTTGGTGTCATCCTCGACTCCGCTCTCTCATTCACCCCTCACATCCAAGCCGTCACCAAAACCTGCCGGTCTCAGCTCCGCAACATTGCCAAGATCCGCCCTTTCCTCTCCATCCAAACCGCTACCCTGCTCATTCAAGCTCTCATCCTATCCCGTCTGGACTACTGCACTAGCCTTCTCTCTGATCTCCCATCCTCGTGTCTCTCTCCACTTCAATCCATACTTCATGCTGCTGCCCGGATTATCTTTGTCCAGAAACGCTCTGGACATATCACTCCCCTCCTCAAAAACCTCCAATGGCTACCGATCAATCTGCGCATCAGGCAGAAACTCCTCACCCTGGGCTTCAAGGCTGTCCATCACCTCGCCCCCCTCCTACCTCACCTCCCTTCTCTCCTTCTACTGCCCAGCCCGCACCCTCCGCTCCTCCACCACTAATCTCCTCACTGTACCTCGCTCTCGCCTGTCCCGCCATCGACCCCCGGCCCACGTCATCCCCCGTGCCTGGAATGCCCTCCCTCTGCCCATCCACCAAGCTAGCTCTCTTCCTCCCTTCAAGGCCCTGCTGAGAGCTCACCTCCTCCAGGAGGCCTTCCCAGACTGAGCCCCTTCTTTCCTCTCCCCCCTCGTCCCCCTCTCCATCCCCGTCTTACCTCCTTCCCTTCCCCACAGCACCTGTATATATGTATATATGGTTGTACATATTTATTACTCTGTTTATTTATTTATTTATTTATTTTACTTGTACATTTCTATCCTACTTATTTTTTTTTGTTGGTATGTTTGGTTCTGTTCTCTGTCTCCCCCTTTTAGACTGTGAGCCCACTATCGGGTAGGGACTGTCTCTATGTGATGCCAATTTGTACTTCCCAAGCGCTTAGTACAGTGCTCTTCACATAGTAAGCGCTCAATAAATACGATTGATTGATTGATTGATTGATTGCATCTGAAAACTGTGTAGGTGGATGTCCTCATAAATCAATCAATCAATCTATCAAACTAGTTGACCATTTACTGCGGGCAGAACACTGTACTAAGTGAAGAGTACAGTAGAGTTAATAGACATGATCCCTGACCCCAAGGGGCTTACAGTCTGGTAGGGAAGAGTCATGGTCCCTCCTGGCCATGCTTTTGTCAGGCTTGTGTCTGTTGGGTTGGCTTCAAGAGTACCACATTATCTTGGTCAATCTGAGACTGAGGAGAAGGCAGAACCAATTCCTCCCTGGTTGTGCTCTGGGAATAGCCCCACCTCTGAAACCAGGTGGCCTGCCCCACTGGCCCGGATCTGCACTCTGGAGACCCTTTGGGAATTGTTCAGCTCCCACTTCTGGGACTTCGCAGTGGATGAGGCTGTGCCAGTCACAGAACAGTCCAGCCCCAGGAGACAATCTATGGTGCTTAAAATCAAAATGATTTTCCAGTTAGCGAACCTCCACAAGACACGATCGATGGCGTGCAGACCCACAGGATAAGGAGAGCAGCAGGGGCAATTAGGCACGAATCCACCCCAGGTCAGTGAGTTCCTCCTGAAATGCATGGGATTGATCAAGCACTCACTCCAAACACGATGCTAAATGCTGAGCTAAACACAAATTATCTATAAGATGTGGGGAGAGACCCCCCTCTGGTCCTCAGTAGGGGAAATGAGGGCTTGAGAGGGGAAGGCCTCTTGGAAGAGGTGAGATTCTTATAAGGCTTTGAAGATAGGGAGAGTGATAGTCTGCCTGATATGAACAGGGAAGGATTCCAAGGCTAGAGGCAGGATGTAGAGAAGCAGCGTAGCTCAGTGGAAAGAGCATGCACTTGGGAGTCAGAGGTCATGGGTTCTAATCCCAGCTCCACCCCTTGTCAGCGGGGTGACTTTGGGCAAGTCACTTCACTTCTCTGGGCCTCAGTGACCTCATCTGTAAAACGGGGATGAAGACTGTGAGCCCCACATCTGAAAACCTGATCACCTTGTATCACCCAGCGCTTAGAACAGTGCTTTGCACATAGTAAGCACTTAACAAATGCCATCATTATCCCAGACTGAGCCCCCTCCTTCCTCTCCCCTTTCTCCCCCTCCCCATCCCCCCTGCCTTACCTCCTTCCCCTCCCCACAGCACCTGTATATATGTATATATGTTTGTACATATTCATTACTCTATTTATTTTACTTGTACACATTTATTCTATTTCTTTTATTTTGTTATTATGTTTTGCTTTGTTGTCTGTCTCCCCCTTCTAGACTGTAAGCCCGCTGTTGGGTAGGGACCGTGTTTGTATGTTGCCAACTTGTATTTCCCAAGCGCTTAGTACAGTGCTCTGCACACAGTAAGCACTCAATAAATACGATTGAATGAATGAATGAATGTAGGCAAGTGGTCAGAGGTGAGGTAGACAAGATCGAGGCACAATGAGTAGGTTGGCATTAGAGTAGTGATGCGTATGGCCTGGGTTGTAGTGGGTAATCAGCCAGGTAAGATATGAAGGGCCGGGCTGAATGAGATTTTAAAAACTGAGAGCAAGGCATCTCTATTCGATGTGGAAGTGGATGGGCAACCACTGGCGATTTTTGAGGACTGGAGAGACCTCGATTAATCCATCAATCATACTTAGTAAACACTTACTGTGTGCAAAGGACTGTACTAATCATTTGGTAGAGTACAATATAACAATAAACAGACACATCCGCCGCCCACAACGAGCTTACTGTCTGAAGTGGGAGATTGACATTAACAGAAATAGATAAATTACAGATATCAATCAATCAATCAATCATATTTATTGAGCACTTACTGTGTGCAGAGCACTGTACTAAGCACTTGGGAAGTACAAGTTGGCCACATATAGAGACAGTCCCTACCCAACAGTGGGCTCACAGTCTAGATATGTACATAAGGGGCTGATGGAGGGGTAAAGAGAGCCTATAAATCCAAGTGCAAGGGTGATGCAGAGGGAGTGGGAGAAGAGGAAATGAAGGCTTAGTTAAGGAAGACCTCTTGGAGGAGATGTGCTTGCTGTAAGACTTTGAAGGTGGGGAGGATGATCGTCTGTCAGAAATGAAGATTAAGGGCATTCCAGGTCAGAGATATGGTAATATAACAATAATAATAATGGTATTTGTTAAGCGCTTACTATGTGCAAAGCACTGTTCTAAGCGCTGGGGAGGTTACAAGGTGATCAGGTTGTCCCACGTGGGGCTCACAGTCTGTATCCCCATTTTACAGATGAGGGAACTGAGGCCCAGAGAAGTTAAGTGGGCCTTGTCACACAGCTGACAATTGGCAGAGCCGGGATTTGAACCCATGACCACTGACTCCAAAACTCATGCTCTTTCCACTGAGCCACACTGCTTCTTTAATGTGAATGAGAGGTTGGCAGTGAGGTATATGAGAAAGAGGTGCAGTGAGTAGGATGACATTAGAGGAGTGAAATGTGCTGGCTGGGTTGAAGGAGGAAATCAGGGAGGTAAGGTAGGAGGGGGCAAGGCGATTGAGCACGATAAAACCGATGGTAAAAGTTTCTGTTTGATGCGGAGGTTCATGGGAAACCACTGGAGGTTCCCGAGGAGTGGGGAGTTGTGGACTGAACATTTTTCTAGAAAAATGATCCAATCAGCAGAGTGAAGTATGAACTGGACAGGGGAAAGACAGGAGGCTGCAAGGTCAGCCAGGAGGATGCTGCAGTCATCAAGTCAGACTACGGTAAGTGCTTGAATCAACATAGCAGCAATTTGAATGGAGAGTTAAGGATGGGTTTCAGTGGTGTTGTGAAGGTAAACCCCACAGGATTTGGTGGCATATTGAATGTGTGTTAAATGAGAGAGATGTCTATGATGATGGCAAGGGTACAGACTTGTATACAAGGAGGATAGTGGTGTTGTCTTCAGTGATCCTAAAGACATGGGGAGGACAGAGTCTGGGGCAGAAGGAGGAGTTCTGTTTTCAGCTTGTTAACTTTGAGGTGACAACAGGAAATCAAAATAGAAATGTCCTGAAGGCAAGAGTAAATATGAGACTGCTGAGGAAAGAGTCAGGGCTGGAGAATCATCCATGTAGAGAAGGTAGCTGAAGTCATGGGAGCAAATGAATTGTCCAAGGGAGTGGTTGTATCAGAGAATAAAAGGCAATCTAGAACAGATCCTTGAGGGACGCCCACATTTAGAGAGTAGGGGGCAGACCGACCTGTGAAAGAAATCAGAAAGGAGTGGAAAACTAGGAGAGGACAGTGTCAGTGAAGCCGGAGTTGGATAATGTTTCCGCGAGAAGTGGGTGGTCGACAGTGCTGAAGGCAGCTGAGAGGTCAAGGATGATTAGGATGGAGGCCTTTGGATTTGGCAAATGGAGATCACTGGTGACCTTGAGGAAGGCAGTTTCAGCGGAGCAAAGGGGGCAGAAACCAGATTGGAGTGAATCAAGGAGAAGAAGCAGACAACCTGCTGAAGGAGTTTGAAAAGGAATGGTAGAAGGGAGATAGGACAATAGCTGGTGGGAGTTGTGGAGACAAAGAGGGTTTTTTTAAGACAGGGGTTATATGAGCACGTTTACAAGCAGCGTAGAAGAAGCCACTGAGAAGTGAATGGTAGAAGATGGGTTCAAATGTACTGGTGGAGGGTGTAGATTTTGAGAGGAGGTCTACTCTTTACCATGATCCCTGTCAATGAAAGGCAGTGGATGACCTTGTGGGAGAGTGCAGTAAATATGTACTGATCACTGGCATGGAAATATATCTGGATTCTACCTGGAATCCTATCTCAATCAACTGTATTTATTAAGTGCTTTTTGGTGCAGAACGCTGTACTAAGCACTGGGAAGAGCACAATACAATAGAGCTGGTAAACATGATCCCTTCCCTTACGGGGTTTATAGACTAGTATGAGAGACAAACATTAAAATAAATTACAGATAGGGGAAGCAGCAGAGTATAAGGTTATGGACAAAGTGCTGTGCGACTAGGAGTGGGGTGAATATCAAAGTTCTTAAATAATACGGACCCTAAAGCTTAGATTAATCAATAAAGAAATGATACTAACTGAGCACTTACTACGTGCAGAGCAGTTTGCTAAGTGCTTGGAAAATTACAGCACAAATAACCACTGCCCTCAAGGAGCTCGGCCACTTGTCAGCTTCCTGACTTTGGGCAGGTCACTTAACTTCCCTGTGCCTCAGTTACCTCATCTGTGAAAAAGAGGATTAAAACTGTGAGCCCCACGTGTGACAACCTGATTACCTTGCATCTACCCCAGCACTCAGAACAGTGCTTGGCACATAGTAATCGCTTAACAAGTACCATTAAACAAAAGGAGCTAGCAATACTAGTTGGGGAGACAGGCATTAAAATAAATTACAAGTAGTGGAAGTGGCAGCAAATAAAGATCTGGACATTAGTGCTGTGTGTCTGTAGGTGGAGTGAGAAAAAACGTTCTCAAAGGGTACTGATTCAAGTGTATAGATGACAAAGAAGAGAAGGCCAGTAGAGTGGGGAAATGAGAGTATAATCAGAGGGGGCTACTTGGAGGAGATGTGATTTAGTAGGGTTTTTAGTAGGGTTTCGGGGATGCAGCATGGCTCAGTGGAAAGAGCCAGAACTTGGGAGGCAGAGGTCATGGGTTCTAATCCCAGCTCTGCCACTTGTCAGCTGTGTGACTTTGGGCAAGTGACTTAACTTCTATGTGCCTCAGTTACCTCATCTGTAAAATGGGGATTAAGACTGTGAGCCTCACGTGGGACAACCTTGATTACTTTGGATCCCCCGCTGTGCTTAGAACAGTGCTAGGCACATAGTAAGTGCTTAACAAATACCAACATTATTATTATAATTATTATTTATGAAGATGGTGTGAGTAGTAGCCACATGGCCTAGGACTGGGAATCAGAGTACCTCAGTTTTAACCTGACTCTGCCACTGCCTGCTAGGTGATCTCAACAAGTCATTTAACCTCTCTGGTGCCCAGTTTCCTCACCTGTAAAATGGGGTTTAAGAACTGTTCTCCCTCCTACTTAGATTGTGAGGTGCTGGTTATCTTGTATCTACCCCAGCACTTAGAACTGTGTTTGGCACATATTAATTGTTGAACAGATACCCCAATTATTATTTTTTGCTGTTGTATCTGGGCCAAAATGCACTCCTGTCTCCTGTCACCCCATCACATTATAAATTTTCTTGAGATTGGATATAGCTCTTCTCCAGAAAACCCCCAACACTAATAGCAGACTCAGAAGATGCTCAGTTGGGAATGTTGACTTTGTATCATTCTTCACTCTCACAGGAAGCTCATGACATTTCCCAGACCATGTCTAACATCACAACGGTGACAGAATTCCTCCTCCTGGGATTCTCCGACATCCGAGAGTGGCAGCTGATCCACACTGCGCTGTTCCTTCTGGTCTATCTGGCAGCCCTGATGGGGAATCTCCTCATCACTGCCGTCACCACCCTCGACCGGCACTTGCACACCCCCATGTACTTCTTCCTCAAGAACCTGTCCATCATTGACTTCGGCTACATCTCTGTCACAGTCCCCAAATCCATCCTCAATTTCCTCACGAGTGTCAACTCCATCTCTCTGCTGGGCTGTGCTGCCCAGGTATTCTTCTTATTTTTATTTGGTGGATCAGAGTTGGCTCTGCTCACCGTGATGTCCCACGACCGCTATGTCGCCATCTGCCACCCCCTGCACTATGAGATCACCATGCCCCACGGGGCCTGTGTACGCATGTTGGCTGCCTCTTGGTTCGGCAGCAGTTTGAGTGCCATCCTGTACACAGCCAGCACCTTCTCTCTATCCTTCTGTGGCCCCAACACTGTTCACCAGTTCTTCTGCGATGGTCCCCAGTTGCTAAGACTTGCATGTTCCTCTGACCATGTCATGGAAGATGTGAGTTTAGCCATCAGCACGTGCTTAGCTTTCTTCTGCTTTGTGCTCATCGTGAGCTCCTACATCCGCATCTTCTCAGCAGTGCTGAGGATGCCGTCGGCGGAGGGCCGCTCCAAAGCCTTCTCCACCTGTCTGCCCCACCTGGTCGTCGTCACTCTGTTTGTCACATCTGGCTTCTCTGCCTACCTAAAGCCAATGTCAGACTCTCCCTCTCCAGTGGACCTGCTGGCATCTGTGTTCTATGCCTTGGTGCCCCCGACCCTTAATCCCCTCATCTACAGCCTGAGGAACCAGGACATGAAGGCAGCGATGGGAAGGCTGCTGTGGCCAAAACATTTCTCAAAGGAGAAACTATCTATCAGATCAAAGTTCCTTCTCCACGGACTGCCCTGACCATGGCTCTGACTTAACCAGTCTTCACTCCAGAATGGTTTCACCAAAGCATTGTCTGGGTGTTCTAGTGGAAAGAGCACTGGCCTGGGAGTCCGAGGACCTGGATTCTAGTCCTGGCTCTGCCACTGTCCATAGTGTGATATTGGAAAACTCAGTAAAACTTTCTGTGCCTCTGTTTCCTTATCTGTAAAATGGGGATGAAATACCCATTCTCCCTCCTACTTCGACCGAGAGCAAACTATTTTTCTTCCCTTATTGGCACCCATGCCCATCACCCCCTTCAGCTGTTCTGGACATTTAACTCCCTCCTCAGGCCCCCTGTTCCTCCCCCTCCTACATCCCTCCCCCCTCAACGATATGGCCACCTACTTCATTAGGAAAATCAACACCTTCTGGTCTGAGTGCCCCAAATTCACTCCTCCCCCTTCTCCATCCCCCCACTCTGAAACTTCTCCTTTACTTTCCCATCCTTCCCAGCAGTATCTTCAGATGAGATCTCCTCCCTCCTCTCAAGTGCCACCCCATCCACCTGTGCTTCGGACCCCATTCCCTCTCATTTTATAAAAACTCTCACCCCTTCCCTCCTCCCCTCCTTAACTTCCATCTTCAACTGCTCACTCTCTAATGGTTTCTTCCCCTCTGACTTCAAACGTGCTTACGTCTCCCCCATCCCCAAGAAACCCTCTCTTGACCCCACTGCCCCTTCCATTTATCGCCCTATCTCCCTCCTACCTTTCCCTTCCAAACTCCTAGAACGAGTCATCTACATTCGCTGCCTCGAATTCCTCAACTCCAACTCTCTCCTAGGCACCCTCCAATCTGGCTTCCGTCCCCTCCACTCCACCGAAACTGCCCCCTTGAAGGTCACCAATGACCTCCTTCTTGCTAAATCCAATGGATCCTACTCTATCCTTATCCTCCTCGACCTCGCATCTGCCTTAGACATTGTGGACCATCCTCTTCTCCTCAACCTCCCTGGTAGAACCAATTCCTCCCTGGTTGTGCCCTGGGAATTGCCCCATCTCTGAAACCAGGTGTCCTGCCTCATTGGCCCAGGACTGAACTCTGTAGGCCCTTTGGGATTTGTACAGCTCCCACTTTTGAGACTTTGCAGTGGACAAGACCATGTCAGTCACAGAACAGTCCAGCCCCAGGAGAGAATCTATGGTTCTTAAAATCAAAATGATTTTACAGTTAGCCAACTTCCACAAGATGCAATCGATGGCCTGCAGACCCACAGGATGAGGAGAGCAAGAGGGGCAATTAAGCACGAATCCACCTCTGGTCAGTGAGTTCCTGCTGAAATGCTTGGGGTTGATCACTCCAAACAGGATGCTAAATGCTGATCTAAACACAAGTTATCAATAAGATGTGGCAGAGAGACCCTCCCTCTGGTCCTCACTAGGGGAAATGAGGCCTTGAAAGCTGAGAGCAAGGCATTTCTATTCGATGTGGGGTGGACGGACAACCACTGGGGATTTTTGAGGACTGGAGAGACCAATCAATCGATTAATCAATCAATCATATTTATTAAACACTTGCTGTGTGCGAAGGACTGTACTAATCATTTGGGAGAGTACAATACACCGATAAACAGACACATCCCCAGCCCACAACGAGCTTACCATCTGGAGCCGGAAAATGACGTTAATATAAATAAATAAATTACAGACATGTACATAGTTGCTGTGGGGCTGAGGGAGGGGTGAAGAGAGGGTACAAATTCAAGTGCAAGGGTGATGCCCAGGGAGTGGGAGAAGAGGAAATGAAGGCTTAGTTAGTGAAGACCTTTTGGAGGAAATGTGCTTGTGATAAGACTTTGAAGGTGGGGAGAATGATTGTCTGTCAGATATGAAGAGTAGGGGCACTCCAGGACAGACGCATGATGTGGGTTAGAGGCTGGCATTGAGATAAATGAGTTTGAGGTGCAGTGTGTAGGTTGACATGAGAGGAGTGAAATGTGCTGGCTGGATTTTAGTAGGAAATCAGGGAGGTAAAGTAGGAGGGGGCAAGGCGATTGAGCGCTGTAAAGCTGATGGTAAAAGTTTCTGTTTGATGTGGAAGTTGATGGGAAACCAGTAGAGGTTCCTGAAGAGTGGGGAGATGTGGACTGAACATTTTTCTAGAAAAATGATCCGGTCAGCAGAGTGAAGTATAAACTGGACTAGGGAAAGACTGGAGGCTGCAAGGTCAGCCAGGAGGATGCTGCAGTCATCAAGTTACACTATGATAAGTGCTTGGATCAACAGAGCAGCAATTTGGATGGAAAGTTAAGGATGGGTTTCAGTGGTGTTGTGAAGGTAAAACCAACAGGATTTGGTGGCATATTGAATATGTGGGTTAAATGAGAGAGATGTCGATGATGATGGCAAGGGTACAGACTTGTGAGACAAGAACGATAGTGGTACTGTCTTCAGTGATCCTGAAGACAGGGGTAGGACAGGGTCTGGGGCAGAAGGTGAGGAATTCTGTTTTGAGCTTGTTAACTTTGAGGTGACAACAGGAAATTGAAATAGAAATGTCTTGAAGGCAGGAATAAATATGAAACTGCTGAGGAGAGAGTCAGGGCTGGAGAATCATCCATGTTGAGAAGGTAGTTGAAGTCATGGGAGCAAATGAATTATCCAAGGGAGTGAGTGTATCCGGAGAATAAAAGGGGATCTAGAACCGATCCTTGAGGGACTCCCACATTTAGAGGGTGGCAGGCAGACGAACCTGTGAAAGAAAGTGTGGTTTTCCCACTCCAGTCCGTCCAGGTGTGAAAAGGACAACTGTGTCATTTCTAATAATAATAATGACATTTATTAATCGCTGTGTGCAAAGCACTGTACTAAGCGCTGGGGAGGTTACAAGATGATCAGGTTGTCCCATGTGGGGCTCACAGGCTTAATCCCCATTTTACAGATGAGGTAACCGAGGCTCATTAAGTGACTTGCCCAAAGTCACACAGCTGACAAGTGGCTGAGCTTGGATTTGAACCCATGACCTCTGACTCCAAAGCCCGTGCTCTTTCCACTGAACCACGCTGCTTCTCAATTCTCTATTTGTCCTATATGTCCTATTTGTCCTATTGCTTCTCAATTTCTCTACTGCGTGACTGTGGTTGTCCTGTATTTATCTGTTTGTTGTTACTCTGTGCTACCCTTGGCTTCCTCAGGTTCAGGCTCCATGACAAAGAGGGGAGCCTTGGGCTGTTTCCTGTGGAGAAAACAATGGTGCCCGCCCACCCCAGGGGCCAAGGAGTCCAGCACCGAGAGCTTCTGCTGAAATGGGGCATCCCTGGGTTGCCATAACAGCTTTTTCCCTGCTCCCTCCTTTTCTCCTGTCCAAACCGCAGTCTGAGTTGAGCTCCTGTGCCCTGCAGCACACACAGAGAACCATGCAGTCTGCTGCTATCAAGGTATAAATGAAGGGAGCAAGTCAGGGTGTCACAGAAGGGAAAGGGAGAAGAGGAAAGGAGGGCTTCATCAGGGAAGGCCTCTTGGAGGAGATGGGCCTTCAATAAGGCTTTGAAGGTGGAGAGAATAATTTTTCTGTCTGATATGAGGAGGAAGAGCATTCCAGGCCAGAGGTGGGACATGGGCAAGACGCTGGTGGTGACATAGATGAGGTCAAGGTACAGTGAGAAGGTTAGCATTAAAGGAGCAAATTGTGTAGGCTGAGTTGTAGTAGGAGAGTAGTAAAGTCAGGTAGGGAGGGGGCAAGGTGATTGAGTGCTTTAATACCTATGATGAGGAGTTTTTGTTTAATTCGGAGGCAGATGGGCAACCATTGGAGTTTCTTGAGGAGTGGGGAAACATGGACTAAACATTTTTGAAGACAAATGATAAGTGATTGGATTACTGTGGCAGCAGTTTGGATGTAGAGGAAAGGGCAGATTTTAGTGATCTCGTGAAGGTGGAATCGACAGGATTTAGTGATGGATTGGAGTATTTGGGTTGAATGAGAGAGAGGAGTCAAGGATAATGTCAAGGTTTACTTGTCAGTGAAGAGGGGTTTGAAATACAGGCACAATGATCTAGAGAGGCTCTGCATTTGAAAACTGTTTGTGAAGGAGGATGTCCTCAGAAATCAATCAATCAACCAATCAAACCTACTAGTTGACCATTTACTGTGGGCAGAACACTGTACTAAGCACTGGAAGAGTACAATAGTATTAATATACATGATCTCTGACCCCAAGGAGCTTTCAGTCTGGGAGGGAAGAGTCATGGTCCCTCCTTGCCATGCTTTTGTCAGGCTTGTGTCTGCTGGGTTTGTTTCAAGGTGCTGAAGTATCATGTAATCATGGTAAATCTGAGACTGAGGAGAAGGCAGAACCAGTTCCTCCCTGGTTGTGCCCTGGGAAACCAGGTGGCCTGCCCCATTGGCACGTGCCTGAACTCTGGAGACCCTTTGGGACTTGTACAACTCCCACTTCTGGGAATTTGCGGTGGACAAGGCTGTGCCAGTCACAGGACAGTCCAGCCCCAGGAGAAGATCTATCATGCTTAAAATCAATATTATTTTAGTGAACCACCACAAGATGCGATCAATGGCCTGCAGACCCACAGGATGAGGAGAGCAGCAGGGGCAATTAAGCACGAACCCACCCCAGGTCAGTGAGTTCCTCCTGAAATGCATGGGATTGATCAAGCATTCACTCCAAACACGATGGTAAATGCTGAGCAAAACACAAGTTATCAGTAAGATGTGGGGAGAGACCCCGCTCTGGTCCTCAGCAGGGGAAATGAGGGCTTGAGAGGGGAAGGCCTCTTGGAAGAGGTGAGATTCTTATAAGGCTTTGAAGATAGGGAGAGTGAGAGTCTGCCAGATATGAACAAGAAAGAGTCCCAGGCTAGAGGCAGGATATAAACAAGTGGTCAGAGGTGAGGTGGACAAAATCGAGGTGCAATGAGTTGGTTGGCATTAGAGTAGTGAAGCGCGTAGCCTGGGCTGTATTGGGTAATCAGCCAGGTAAGTTATGAAGGGCAGGGCCAATTAAGAATTTGAAATCTGAGACTAAGGCATTTCGATTCGATGCGGAGTTAGATGGGCAACACCAGAGATTTTTGAGGACTGGAGAGACCAATCAATGAATTAATCAATCATTCACGTTTATTGAACACTTGTTGTGTGCAAAGGACTGTACTAATCATTTAGGAGAGTATGATATAACAATGAACAGACACATCCCCAGCCCAGAACGAGCTTACTGTCTGGGGTGGGAGAATGACGTTAATATAAATAAATAAATTACAGACATGTACACTGTTGCTGTGGGGCTGATGGAGGGGTGAAGAGAGGGTACAAATCCAAGTGCAAGGGTGATGCTGAGGGAGTGGGAGAAGAAGAATTGAAGGCTTAGTTAATGAAGACCTTTTGGAGGAGATGTGCTTGTGATAAGACTTTGAAGGAGGGGAGAATGATCGATCGTCTGACAGATATGAAGAGTAAGATCACTCCAGTTCAGACACATAATGTGGGTGAGAGGTTGACAGTGAGGTAAGTGAGTTTGAGGTGCAGTGAGTACGTTGACGTTAGAGGAGTAAAATGTGTGGGTGGATTGTAGTCGGTAATCAGGGAGGTAAGGTAGGAGGGGGGCAAAGCGATTGAGCGCTGTAAAGCCAATGGTAAAAGTTTCTGTTTGATGCGGAGGTTCGTGGGAAACCACGGAGGTTCCTGAGGAGTGGGGAGATGTGGACTGAACATTTTTCTAGAAAAGTGATCCTGTCAGCAGGGTGAAGTATGAACTGGACTGGGGAAAGACAGGAGGCCGCAAGGTCAGCCAGGAGGCTGCTGCAGTCATCGAGTCAGACTACGATAAGTGCTTGGAACAACATAGCAGCAATTTAGATGGAGAGTTAAGGATGGGTTTCAGTGGTGTTGTGAAGGTAAAACCAGCAGGATTTGGTGGCATATTGAATATGTGGGTTAAATGAGAGAGATGTTGATGATGATGGCAAGGGTACAGACTTCTGAGACAAGGATAGTGGGGTTGTCTTCATTGATCCTAAAGACAGGGGGAGGACAGGGTCTGGGGCAGAAGATGAGGAGTTCTGTTTTGAGCTTGTTAACTTTGAGGTGACAACAGGAAATCCAAATAGAAATGTCTTGAAGGCATGAGTAAATATGAGACTGCTGAGAAGGAGAGAGAGTCAGGGCTGGAGAGGAAGATTAGGAAATCATCCATGTAGAGAAGGTAGTTGAAGTCGTGGGAGCAAATGAATTGTCCAAAAGAGTGGGTGTATCTGGAGAATTAAAGGGGATCCAGAACCAATCCTTGAGGGACTCCCACATTTATTGGTTGGGAGGAAGAGAAGCCTGTGAAAGAGACCTGAAAGGAGCGGAAAACTAGGAGAGGACAGTGTCAGTGAAGCCGAGGTAGGATAATGTTTCCAGAAGGAGGGGGTGGTCAACAGTTTTGAGGGCAGCTGAGACGTCAAGAATAATTACTGAGAGCTCACCTCCTCCAAGAGGCCTTCCCAGACTGAGCCCCCTTTTTCCTCCCCTCCTCCCCATCCCCCCGCCCTACCTCCCTCCCCTCCCCAGAGCACCTGTATTTATGTCTGTATTTATTACTCTATTTATTTTACTTGTACATATTTGCTATTCTATTTATTTTGTTAATGATATGCATTTCTAGACTATGAGCCCACTGTTGGGTAGGGACCGTCTCTATGTGTTGCCAACTTGTACTTCCCAAGCACTTAGTACAGTGCTCTGCACACAGTAAGCGCTCAATAAATACGATTGAATGAATTTTGCTTTCATTCTTTATGTTCTGACGACTTGACACCTGTTCACATGTTTTGTTTTGTTGTCTGTCTCCCCCTTCTACACCGTGAGCCCGTTGCTGGGTAGGGACCGTCTCTACATGCTGCCAACTTGTACCTCCCCAATGCTTAGTACAGTGCTCTGCACACAGTAGCGCTCAATAAATACAATTGAATGAATGAATGAATTAGGATAGAGGCTGTTGGATTGGGCAAAAGGAAATAATTGGTGACCTTAGAAAAGGCAGTTACAGTGGAACTAAGGGGGCAGAAACCAGAATGGAGTGAATCAAGGACAGAATTGGAGGAGAGGAAGCAGATAACTTGTTCAAAGAGTTTGGAGAGGAATGGTAGGAGGAAGAAAGGACAATAGTTGGTGATTGCTGTGAGGACAAAGAGGGGTTTTTTTTAAGATAGGGGATACGTGAGCATGTTTAACAAGCAATGTAGAAGAAGCCACTGGGAAGTGAATTGTAGAAGATGGGTTGAAAAGCACTGGTGGAGGGTTTAGATTTTGAGAGGAGGTCTACTCTTTACCATGATCCCTGTCAATGAAAGGCAGTGGATGACCTTGTGGGAGGGTGCAGTAAATAAGTACTGATCACTGGCATGGAAATATATCTGGATTCTACCTGGAATCCTATTTCAATCAATTGTATTTATTAAGTTCTTGTTAGTGCAGAGCACTGTACTAAGCACTGGAAAGAGCACAATACAATAGAGCTGGTAGACAAGATCCCTTCCCCTAAGGGGTTTATAGACTAGTAGAAGAGACAAATATTAAAATAAATTACAGATAGGGGAAGCAGCAGAGTATAAGGTTATGGACAGAGTGCTGTGCGACTGGGAGTAGGGTGAATATAAAAGTTCTTAAAGGCTACGGACCCTAATGCTTAGATGAATCAACAAAGAAACGATATTAAGGAGCACTTACTATGTGCAGAGCACTGTACTAAGTGCTTGGAAAATTACAGTGCAAATGACCACTGCGCTGAAAGAGCTCTACCACTTGTCATCTTAGTGACTTTGGGCAAGTCACTTAACTTCTCTGTGCCTCAGTTACCTCATCTGTAAACAAGGGGATTAAAACTCTGAGTCCCTCATGGGGCAACCTGATTACCTTACATCTACCCCAGTGCTTAGAAAAGCGCTTGGCACATAGTAATCACTTAACAAATACCATTTTTAAAAAAGGAGCTAACATACTAGTTGAGGAGACAGGCATCAAAATAAATTACAGGGAGAGGAAGTGACAGCAAATAAAGATATGATATAAGTGCTTTGTGTCTGTGGGTGGAGTGAGAAAAAACATACTCAAAGGGTACGGTAGTGATTCAAGTGTATACATGACATAGAAGAGAAGGCCAAAGAGTGGGGAAATGAGAGCATAATCAGCGGAGGCTACTTGGAGGGTGTGTGATTTACTAGGGTTTTTGAAGATGGTGGGTCTAGGAGTATCACTACAGTAGCTGCATGGCCTATTGGAAAACCACGAGGTTTGGAGTCAGAGGACCTCGGTTTTAACATGACTCTGCCACTTGCCTGCTGGGTGATCATAGCAAGTCATTTAAACTCTATGGGCCCCATTTTCCTCACCTGTAAAATGGGGATTAAGAACTGTTCTCCCTCCTACTTAGATTGTGAGGTGCTAGTTATCTTGTATCTGCCCCAGCACTTAAAACTGTGTTTGGCACATAGTAAGTGCTTAATAGATACCCTAGTTATTATTTTTTGCTGTTGTATCTGGGCCAAAATGCACTCCTGCCTCCTGTCACCCCACATAAATTTTCATGAGATTGGCTATAGCTCTTCTCCAGAAAACCCCCAACACTAATAGCAGAATCAGAAGATGCTCAGTTTGGGATGTTGACTTTGCACCATTCTTCACTCTCACAGGCAGCTCATGACATCTCCCAGACAATGTTTAACATCACGACGGTGACAGAATTCCTCCTCCTGGGGTTCTCCAACATCCGGGAGTGGCAACTGATCCACGCTGCCCTGTTCCTTCTGGTCTATCTGGCAGCCCTGATGGGGAATCTCCTCATCATTGCCGTCACCACCGTTGACCGGCACTTCCACACCCCCATGTACTTCTTCCTCAAGAACCTGTCCATCGTTGACCTCGGCTACATCTCCGTCACAGTCCCCAAATCCATCCTCAATTCCCTCACGAATGTCAACTCCATCTCTCTGCTGGGCTGCGCTGCCCAGGTATTCCTCGTATTTTTATTCGCGGGATCAGAGTTGTCCCTGCTCACGGTGATGTCCCACGACCGCTATGTCGCCATCTGCCGCCCCCTGCACTATGAGATCATCATGCCCCACGGGGCCTGTGTACGCATGTTGGCTGCCTCTTGGTTCTGCAGCTGTTTGAGTGCCATCATGTACACAGCCAGTACCTTCTCTCTATCCTTCTGTGGCTCCAACATTGTCCACCAGTTCTTCTGCGATGGTCCCCAGTTGCTAAGACTTTCATGTTCCACTGACCATGTCCCAGAAGATGTGAGTTTAGACATCGGCATCAGCTTAGCTGTCTTCTGCTTCATGCTCATCGTGGGTTCCTATGCCCGCATCTTCTCAGCAGTGCTGAGGATGCCATCGGCGGAGGGCCGCTCCAAAGCCTTCTCCACCTGTCTGCCCCACCTGGTCGTCGTCACTCTGTTTGTCACATCTGCCTTCTCTGCCTACCTAAAGCCAATATCAGACTCTCCCTCTGCAGTGGACCTGCTGGTGTCTGTGTTCTATGCTGTGGTGCCCCCTACCCTTAATCCCCTCATCTACAGCCTGAGGAACCGGGACATTAAGGCAGCGATGGGAAGGCTGCTGTGTCCAAAACATTTCGCAAAGGAGAAACCATCTACAGGATAAAAGGTTCTCTCCACGGACTGCCCTGATCATGCCTCTGACTTAACCAGTCTTCACTCCAGAATGGTTTTCCCACAGCATTGTCCGGGTGACCTAGTGTTAAGAGCACTGGCTTGGGAGTCAGAGGACCTGGATTCTAGTCCTGGGTCTGCCACTGTCCATAGTGTGACATTGGAAAAGTCAGTAAAACTTTCTGTGCCTGTTTCCCTATCTATAAAATGGGGATGAAATACCCATTCTCCCACCTGCTAAGACTGAAAGCAAACTAGTTTTATTCCCTTGTTGACACCCATGCCCTTCAGTTCCGGACATTTAACTCCCTCCTCAGGCCCCCTGTTCGTCCCCCTCTTCCATCCCTCCCCCGCAACGATCTGGCCACCTACCTCATTAGGAAAATTAACACGTTCTGGTCTGAGCACCCCAAATTCACCCCTCCTCCTTCTCCATCCCCCCCTCTCTCAACCTTGTCCTCTACTTTCCCATCCTTCTCAGCAGTATCTTCAGATGAGATCTCCTCCCTCTTCTCAAGTGCCACCCCATCCACCTGTGCTTCGGACCCCATTCCCTCTCATCTTATAAAAACTCTCACCCCTTCCCTCCTCCCCTCCTTAACTTCCATCTTCAACTGCTCACTCTCTAATGGTTTCTTCCCCTCTGACTTCAAACATGCCCACGTCTCCCCCATCCTAAAAAAAACCCTCTTTTGACCCCACTGCCCCTTCCAGTTATCGCCCTATCTCCCTCCTACCTTTCCTTTCCAAACTCCTAGAATGAATCATCTACACTCGCTGCCTTGAACTCCTCAACTCCAACTCTCTCCTAGACACCCTCCGATCTCGCTTCCATCCCCTCCACTCCACCGAAAGTGCCCTCTCAAAGCACACCAATGACCTCCTTCTTGCCAAATCCAATGGCTCCTACTCTATCCTAATCCTCCTCGACCTCTCAGCTGCCTTAGACACTGTGGACCATCCCCTTCTCCTCAACGTATTATTCAACTTTAGCTCCTCTCCTGGTTCTCCTCTTATAACACTGGTCGTACATTCTCAGTATCCTTCGTGGGCTCCTCCTCCCGCTCCCATCCCCTTCCTGTAGGGGTTCCTCAAGGGTCAGTTCTTGGTCGCCTTCTGTTCTCCATCTATACTCACTCCTTTGGTGAACTCATTCACTCCCACGGCTTCAACTATCATCTCTACACAGATGACACCCAAATCTACATCTCCTCCCCTGTTCTCTCTCCCTCCCACCAGGCTCGAATCTCCTCCTGCCTTCAAGACATCTCCACCAGGATGTCTGTCCGCCACCTTAAGCTCAACATATCCAAGACTGAGCTCCTCATCTTCCCTCACAAACCCTGTCCTCTCCCTGACTTTGCCGTCACTGTGGACAGCACTATGATCCTTCCGGTCTCATAAGCCCACAGTCTTTGTGTCATCCTTGACTTTGCTCTCTCATTCATCCCACACATCCAATCTGTCACCAAAACCTGCCAGTCTCACCTTCACAACAATGCCAAGATCCTCCCTTTTCTCTGCATCCAAACTGCTACCTTGTTGGTACAACCTCTCATCCTATCCCGACTGGATTACTCCATCAGCCTCCTTTTTGATCTCCCATCCTCCTGTCTCTCCCCACTTCAGTCTATACTTCACTCTGCTGCCTGGATTATCTTTCTACAGAAACACTCTGGACATGTCACTACATTCCTCAAAAATCTCCAGGGGTTGCCTATCAAACTTCGCATGAAGCAAAAACTCCTCACTATTGGCTTCAAAGCTCTCAATCACCTCGCCCACTCCTACCTCACCTCCCTTCTCTCCTGCAGCCCAGCCCGCACCCTCCGCTCCTCTGCCGCTAAACTCCTCAATGTGCCTCATTCTCGCCTGTCCCGCTGTCGACCCCAGGCCTACGTCCTACCACTGGCCTGGAATGCCCTCCCTCCACACATCCACCCAACTAGCTCTCTTCCTCCCTTCAAAGCCCTACTGAGAGCTAAACTCCTCAATGTGCCTCATTCTCGCCTGTCCCGCTGTCGACCCCAGGCCTACGTCCTACCACTGGCCTGGAATGCCCTCCCTCCACACATCCACCCAACTAGCTCTCTTCCTCCCTTCAAAGCCCTACTGAGAGCTCACCTCCTCCAGGAAGCCTTCCCAGTCTGAGCCCCCCTTTTTCATCTGCTCCTCCTCCCCTCCTCATTGCCTCCACTCCCTCCCTCTGACCTACCCCCTTCCCCTCCCCACAGCACTTGTGTATATTTGTAAATATTTATTACTCTATTTTATTAATGATCTGTGAATATCTGTAATTCTATTTATCTATTTTGATGGTATTGACACCTGTCTACTTTTTTTGTTTTTTGTCTGTCTCACCCTTCTAGACTGTGACCCTGTTGCCGGGTAGGGACTGTCTCTATCAGTTGCCGAATTGTACTTTCCAAGTGCTTAATACAGTGCTCTGCACACAGTAAGCACTTAATAAATACAATTGAATGAATAAAATGAATGAATGAAAGAACTGTGTTTGAACCCAGCTAACTATATCTACTACAGTGCTGCCATATGGTAAGTGCTTAACAGATATCACAATTATTATTATCATTATGAAGCTTGAAATCTTGACCAGTGGCCATGAACACTCCAAGTAGGGGTCCTGGAAAAACACAAACTACAATTCTTATGCACTCCATAACTTGCTACAGTGAGAGACATCTTTGTTTCCCTTCTCCTTTCTTCTCTCTTTCCCTCATTTACACTGCCTCCCTCCCACTTCCCCCTTTTCTTTATTTTCCTCTCAAACGAAGAGTGAAGCACAAATGGAGAGTTTGGTGAAAAACTGGGAGAGAATTCTGAAGACATGAGATGGAGTGGGAAAATCTGGAATAGATTTCTTTCTGTTTGTTTTTGTTAGAGTGCAAACTCCTGGTGGGCAGATGACATATCTCTCCTTTCTGTTTACCTTTCCAAATGCTTCACACTGTGCATTGCAGCTAGTGTGACCTCAATAAATACCATTCCAAATCTATCAATGGTATTTATTAAGTGCTTATTGTGTTAGGAGCACTGTACCAAGTGCTTGGGAGTGTACGGTAGCATTGGTAGACACAATCCCTTGCTCGGACATCTTACAATCTTAGTGGAATGAATCAAATTAAGAAGCTCCAACTACCCTTACCCAGAAGAGAATTGAACAATCATTCAGTGGCATTCGTAATAATAATAATAATAATAATGATGATGATGATGGCATTTGTTAAGTACTCACTATGTGTGAAGCACTGTTCTAAGTGCTGGGGGAGATACAAGGTGATCAGGTTGTCCCACGTGGGGCTCAGAGTCTTAATCCCCATTTTACAGATGAGGTAACTGAGGCTCAGAGAAGTTAAGTGGCTTGCACAAGGTCATGCAGCAGACGTGGTGGAGCCAGGATTAGAACCCATGACCTCTGACTCCCAAGCCCATGCTCTTTCCACTGAGCCCGACTGCTCTCATTTTAACAATTTAACAATTTTTCCAATTATTATTCTTCTGTTGCTTTCCAAATCCTTGGGATATGATGACTAAATCTTCCCAGTCCCTTAAAAGGAAACAATTGCAAAGACAAAGTAGAAATCCAGATCTGTATATAAGTATTACACTGAATAACATACATCTGTTTTTAGCCTCTTAGCCAGGTTAAGGCTTTATTGACTCCTTAATGTGTGCTGAGCACTTACTAGTCATGTGGGAGAGTACAGCAAAATATAGTTGGTAAACATGATCTCTGGGGTCTGACTCACAAAAATCATGGCAGTTTATTAATTACTGGTAGTAAGAGTGAGCTCCTTGAGGACAGGGGTCATGTTTATGAACTCAGAACACATTGTCCTATCCGGACATTGATAAACCCTACTATTCTCTCACTGCACTTGACCCTGCAATTTACCATCTCTCTGTGCTGAATTTTCTAGTATGAGGAAATCCTGACTAGCACAAATCAGCCTCCATCGTCCCCATGGCCCTACTGAGAATGTCATGTTAGAGTGTAGTTTTCCAACTCCAGTTTGTCCAGGTGTGAAAACGACAACTGTGTCATTTCTCAATTTTGTGACTGTGGTTGTCCTGTATTTATCTGTCTCTTGTTACTCTTTGCTACCCTTGGCTTCCTCAGGTTCAGCCTCCGTGACAAAGAGGGGAGCCTTGATCTGTTTCCTGTGGAGACAACACTGGTGTCCGCCCACCCCCAGGTGTCAAGGAGTCCAGCACCAAAAGCCTTTGCTGAAATGGGGCATCCCCTGGTTGCCACAGCAGTTTGTTCCTTGCTCCCTCCCACAAGGTCATCCACTGCCCTTCACTGACAGAGATCATGGTAAAGAGTAAAGCTACTCTCAAACTCCACACCCTCCACCAGTGTTTCTGACCCCATCTGATACCATTTGCTGGCCAGTGGCTTCTTCTACATTGCTTGTAAACATCTGAGTTGAGCTCCTGTGACCTGCAGCACACATCGAGAGCCATGCTGTCTGCTGCTATCAAGGGATTAGTGAAGGGAGCAAGTCAGGGTGTCATAGAAGGGAAAGGAAGAGGAGGAAAGGAGGGCTTAGTCAGAGAAGGCATCTTGGAGGAAATGGGCCTTCAATAAGGCTCTGAAGGCAGAGAAAGTAATTTTCTTTCAGGTATGAGGAGGAAGGACATTCCAGGCCGGAGGTAGGACATGGGCAAGACGTTGGTGGTGAGACAGATGAGGTCAAGGTAAAGTGAGATGGTTAGCATTGAAGAAGTGAGCTGTGTGGGCTGGGTTGTAGCAGGAAAGTAGCAAAGTCAGATAAGAGGGGGCAAGGTGATTGAGTGCTCAAATACCTCTGGTGAGGAGTTTTTGTTTGATGCGGAGGTGGATAGGCAACCATTGGAGTTTCTTGAGGAGTGGGGAAACAAGGACTGAACATTCTTGTAGAAAACTGATCTGGGCAGCAGAGTAAAGTATGGACTGGAGTGGGGAGAGACAGGAGACCGGGAGGTCAGCAAGGAGGCTGATATAGTAATCAAGGCGGAGTAGGATAAGTGATTGGATTAATGTGGTAGCAGTTTGGATGGAGAGGAAAGGGCAGATTGTAGCGAGGTCGTGAAGGTGGAATCGACAGGATTTAGTGATGGATTGGAATATTTCGGTTGAATGAGAGAGAGAGGAATCAAGGGTAATGCCAAGGTTTACTTGTCAGTGAAGAGGGGTTCGAAATACAGACACGGTGATCTAGAGAGGATCTGCATCTGAAAACTGTTTGTGCAGGAGGATGTCCTCATAAATTAATCCATCAGTCCATCAAACTAGTTGACCATTTACTGCGGGCAGAACACTGTACTAAGCACTGGAAGAGTAAAATAGAGTTAATAGACATGATCCCTGACACCAAAGGGCTTTCAGTATCGTAGGGAGGAGTCATGCTCCCTCCCTTCCATGCTTTTGCCAGGCTTGTGTCCACTGGGTTGGCTTCAGGTTGCTGAGGTATCACGTCATCATGGTCCATCTGAGACTGAGGAGAAGGCAGAACCAATTCCTCCCTGGTTGTGCCCTGGGAATAGCCTCCAAAACCAGGTGGCCTGCCCCACTGGCCCGGGCCTGAACCCGGGAGACCCTCTGGGACTTGTGCAGCTCCCACTTCTGGGACTTTGCGGTGGACAAGGCTGTGCCAGTCACAGAACAGTCCAGCCCCAGGAGACAATCTATGATGCTTAAAATCAAAATGATTTTCCAGTTAGTGAACCTCCACAAGATGCGATCGATGGCCTGCAGACCCACAGGATAAGGAGAGCAGCAGGGTCAATTAGGTACGAACCCACCCCAGATCAGTGAGTTCCTCCTGAAATGCATGGGATTGATGAAGCACTCACTCCAAACACGATGCTAAATGCTGAGCTAAACACAAGTTATCAATAAGATGTGGGGAGAGACTCCCCTCTGGTCCTCAGTAGGGGAAATGAGGACTTGAGATGGGAAGGCCTCTTGGAAGAGATGTGATTCTTATAAGGCTTTGAAGATAGGGAGAGTGAGAGTCGACCAGATATGAACTTGAAAAGAATCCCAGGCTAGAGACAGGATGTCGTCAATCAGAGGTGAGGTAGACAAGATGAAGGCACAATGAGTAGGTTGGCATTAGAGTAGTGATGCATGTGGCCTGGGTTGTAGTGGGTAATCAGCCAGGTAAGATATGAAGGGCCGGGCCGACTGAGAATTTAAAAGCTGAGAGCAAGGCATCTCTAGTCGACGTGGAGGGGGATGGGCAACCGCTGGAGATTTTTGAGGACTGGAGAGACCTTGATTAATCCATCAATCATATTTAGTAAACACTTACTGTGTGCAAAGGACTGTACTAATCATTTGGTAGAGTACAATAAAACAACAACAGACACATCCGTCCACCCACAACGAGCTTACTGTCCGAAATGAGAGATTGACATTAACAGAAATAGATAAATTACAGATATGTACATAAGGGGCTGATGGAGGGGTGAAGAGAGCATATAAATCCAAGTGCAAGGGTGATGCAGAGGGAGTGGGAGAAGAGGAAATGAAGGCTTAGTTAAGGAAGACCTCTTGGAGGAGATGTGCTTGCGATAAGACTTTGAGGGTGGGGAGGATGATCATCTGTCAGATATGAAGAGTTAACGGCCCTCCAGGTGAGAGGTATGATGTGAGTGAGAGGTTGGCAGTGAGGTATATGAGACTGAGGTGCAATGTATAGGTTGACATTAGAGAAGTGAAATGTGCGGTCTGGGTTGTAGTATGAAATCAGGGAGGTAAGATAGGGACGGGGCAGGGCGATTGAGCGCTGGAAAGCCGATGGTAAAACTTCTGTTTGATGCGGAGGTTCATGGGAAACCACTGGAGGTTCCCGAGGAGTGGGAAGATGTGGACTGAACATTTTTCTAGAAAAGTGATCCGGTCAGCAGAGTGAAGTATGAACTGGACTGGGGAAAGCCAGGAGGCAGCAAGTTCAGCCAGGAGGCTGCTGCAGTCATTGAGTCAGACTACAATAAGTGCTTGGATCAACATAGCAGCAATTTGGATGGAGAGTTAAGGATGGGTTTCAGTGGTGTTGTGAAGGTAAAAGCAACAGGGTTTGGTGACATATTGAATATGTGGGTTAAATGAGAGAGATGTCGATGATAATGGCAAGAATACACACTTGTGACACAAGGAGGATAGTGGTGTTGTCTTCAGTGATCCTAAAGACAGGGGGAGGACAGGGTCTGGGGCCGAAGATGAGGATTTCTGTTTTGAGCTTGTTCACTTTGAGGTGGCAACAGGAAATCCAAATAGAAATGTCTTGAAGGCAAGAGTCAATATGAGATTGCTGAGAAGGAGAGAGTCTGGGCTGGAGAGGTAAATTAGGGAATCATCCATGTAGAGGAGGCATTTGAAGTCATGGGAGCAAATGAATTGTGCAAGGGAGTGGGTGTATCTGTAGAATCAAAGGGGTTCTGAACCGATCCTTGAGTAACTCCCACATTTAGAGGGTGGGAGGCAGAGGAGCCTGTGAAAGAGATCACAAAGGGGCGGAAAACTAGGAGAGGACAGTGTCAGTGAAGCCGAAGTTAGGTAATTCATTCATTCATTCAATCGTATTTATGGAGCGCTTACTGTATGCAGAGCACTGTCCCAAGCGCTTGGGAAGTACAAGTTGGCAACATATAGAGACGGTCCCTACCCAATAAAGGGCTCTCAGTCTAGAAGGAGGAGACAGACAACAAAACAAAACATGTAGACAGGTGTCAAAATCATCAGAACAAGTAGAATTAAAGCTACATGCACATCATTAACAAAATAAATGGAATAGTAAATATGTACAAGTAAAATAAATAGGAGAGTAAATCTCTACATATATATATGTATGTGGGGACTGGAAGCAGGTAGGACAGGGGTAGGGTGGGGAGGAGGAAAGGAAAAAGGGGGCTCAGTCTGGGAAGGCCTCCTGGAGGAGATGAGCTCTCAGTAGGGCTTAGAAGGGAGAAAGAGAGCTAGTTCGGCGGATGTGTGGAGGGAGGGCATTCCAGGCCAGGGAAGGACGTGGGCCGGGGGTCGATGGCGGGACAGGCGAGAACAAGGTCCAGTGAGGAGGTTAGCAGCAGAGGAGCGGAGGGTGCGGGCTGGGCTGGAGAAGGAGAAAAGGGAGGTGAGGGAGGAGGGGGCAAGGTGATGGAGAGCCTTGAAGCCGAGAGTGAGGAGTTTTTGCTTGATTCGTAGGCTGGCAGGCTGCCACCGGAGATTTTTGAGGAGGGGAGTAACATGCCCAGAGAGTTTCTGCACAAAGATGATCCGGGCAGCAGAGTGAAGTATAGACTGAAGTGAAGAGAGACAGGAGGATGGGAGATCAGAGAGGATGCGGATGCAGTAATCCAGTCAGGATAGGATGAGAGATTGAACCTGCAAGGTAGTGTTTTGGATGGAGAGGAAAGGGTGGATCTTGGCGATGTTATGGGGGATGGGGATTCCTCGGCAGTTACGGGGCAGGCAGTCCAAGAGCGCTCCCCACCTGAACTTCTGGGGTCGGGCACCCAGCTGATGCCCCTCTTCCGGATGACCTGAGGAGCCTGGCCAGGTGCCTCACTGCTTCCCTTAGGCCCCACCGGAATATACCTGCTGTTGCTGTTGCTGCTGCTGCTGCTGTTCCTTCTCCTTAATGGCTTTCTCTTCCTCACCCGACTGCTTCTCATCCACCTGCCAGCTCCTCAAAGAACTGGGAAATGGGAAGTGTTTGTAATGTTTCCACAAGAAGGGGATGGTCGACAGTGTTGAGGGCAACTGAGACATCAAGGATGATGAGGATGGGGGCCGTTGGATTGGGTAAATGGCAAAACTGGTGACCTTAGAGAAGGCAGTTTCAGCAGAGCAAAAGGGGCAGAAACCAGATTGGAGTGAATCGAGGACAGAATTGGAGGAGAAGAAGCAGACAACTTGATCAAGGAGTTTGGAAATAAATGGTAGGAGGAAGATAGGACAATAGCTGGTGGTAGTTGTGAGGACAAAGAGTGCTTTTTAGGGGATACGTGAGCATGTTTACAAGCAACGTAGAAGAAGCCACTGGGAAGTGAATGGTGTCAGATGGGGTCAGAAACACTGGTGGAGGGTGTAGATTTGGAGAGGAGGTTACTCTTTACCATGATCCCTGTCAATGAAGGGCAGTGGATGACCTCGTGGGAGGATGCAGTGAATACCTGCTGACTCACTGGCATGGAAATATATCTGGGTTCTACCTGCAATCATATCTCAGTCAATTGTATTTATTAAGTGCTTTTTGGTGTAGAGCACTGTACTAAGCACTGGGAAGTGCACAATGCAACAGAGCTGGTAGACATGACCCCCTTCCCTTAAGGGGTTTATAGACTAGTAAGAGAGACAAGCATTAAAATAAGTTAGAGATAGAGGACGCAGCACAGTATAAGGCTTTGGACAAAGTGCTGTGCGACTGGGAATGGGGTGAATATCAAAGTTCTTAAAGGATAACAGACGCTAATGCTTAGATCAATCAACAAAGAAACGATATTTGTGAGCATTTACTACGTGCAGAGCATTGTACTAAGTGCTTGGAAAATTACATCGCAAATGACCGCTGGGACAAAGAGCTCTACCATTTGTCATCTTAGTGACTTTGGGCAAGTCACTTAACTTCTCTGTGCCTCAGTTACCTCATCTGTAAAAAAGGGGATTTAAACTGTGAGTCCCACGTGGGACAACCTGATTACCTTGCACCTACTCCAGTGCTTAGAACAGCGCTTGGCAAATAGGAATCACTTAACAAATACCATTTTTTTAAAAAATAGCTAACATACTAGCTGGGGAGACAGGCATTAAAACAAATTACAGGTAGAGGGAATGGCAGCAAATAAAGATATGATGTAACTGCTTTGTGTCTGGGGGTGGAGTGAGAAAAAACGTTCTCAAGGGGTACAGTAGTGATTCAAGTGTATACATGACATAGAAGAGAAGGCCAAAGATTGGGGAAATGAGAATATAATCAGCGGGGGCTACTTGGAGGGTGTGTGATTTACTAGGGTTTTTGAAGATGGTGGGAGTAGGCGTATCACTACAGTAGCTGCATGGCCTATTGGAAAACCACGAGGTTGGGAGTCAGAGGACCTCGGTTTTAGCATGACTCTGCCACTTGCCTGCTGGGTGATCATAGCAAGTCATTTAAACTCTATGGGCACCAGTTTCCTCACCTGTGAGATGGGGATTAAGAACTGTTCTCCCTCCTACTTAGACAGTGAGGTATTGTTTATCGTGTATCTACCCCAGCACTTAGAACTGCATTTGGCACATGGCAAGTGCTTAGCAGATACCACAATTATTGTTTTCTGCTGTTGTATCTGGGCCAAAATGCACTCCCGCCTCCTGTCACCCCATCAGATGATACATTTTCTTGAGATTGGCTATAGCTCTTCTCCAGAAAACCCCCAACACTAATAGTAGACTTAGAAGATGCTCAGTTTGGGATGTTGACTTTGCTCCATTCTTCACTCTCACAGGCAGTTCATGACACCTCCCGGACCATGTCTAACATCACAGCCGTGACAGAATTCCTCCTCCAGGGATTCTCCGACATCCGGGAGTTGCAGCTGATCCACGCTGCGCTGTTCCTTCTGGTCTATCTGGCAGCCCTAATGGGGAATCTCCTCATCATTGCCGTAACCACCGTTGACTGGAACTTGCACACTCCCATGTACTTCTTCCTCAAGAACCTGTCCGTCGTTGACCTCGGCTACATCTCCGTCACAGTCCCCAAATCCATCCTCAATTCCCTCACGAATGTCAACTCCATTTCTCTGCTGGGCTGCGCTGCCCAGGTATTCCTTGTATTTTTATTCGGTGGATCAGAGGTGGCCCTGCTCACAGTGATGTCCCACGACCGCTATGTCGCCATCTGCCGCCCCCTGCACTATGAGATCATCATGCCCCACGGGACCTGTGTACGCATGTTGGCTGCCTCTTGGTTCAGCAGCTGTTTGAATGCCATGATGTACATAGCCAGCACCTTCTCTCTATCCTTCTGTGGCCCCAACACTGTCCACCAGTTCTTCTGCGATGGTCCCCAGTTGCTAAGACTTGCATGTTCCACTGACCATGTCACGGAAGATGTGAGTTTAGCCATCGGCATGTGCTTAGCTGTCTTCTGCTTCATGCTCATCGTGGGCTCCTACGCCCGCATCTTCTCAGCCGTGCTGAGGATGCCGTCGGCGGAGGGCCGCTCCAAAGCCTTCTCCACCTGTCTGCCCCACCTGGTCGTCGTCACTCTGTTCCTCACATCAGGCTTCTTTTCCTACCTAAAGCCAATATCAGACTCTCCCTCTGCACTGGACTTGCTGGTGTCTGTGTTTTATGCTGTGGTGCCCCCGACCCTTAATCCCCTCATCTACAGCCTGAGGAACCGGGACATGAAGGCAGCGATGGGAAGGCTGCTGTGGCCCAAACATTTCTCAAAGGAGAAACTATCTATCGGATAAAAGGTCCTTCTCCACGGACTGCCCTGATCATTCCTCTGACTTAACCAGTCTTCACTCCAGAATGGTTTTACCTCAGCATTGTCTGGGTGACCTAGTGGTAAGAGCACTGGACTGGGAGTCCGAGGACCTGGATTCTAGTCGTGGGTCTGCCACTGTCCATAGTGTGACATTGGAAAACTCAGTAAAAATTTCTGTACCTCTCTTTCTTTATCTTTATAATGGGGATGAAATACCCACTCTCTCCTACTTAGCCTGAGAGCCTATGTGGGGTAAGGACTGTGTTTGTACCCAGCAAACCATGTCTAATACAGTGCTTGGCATATGGTAAGTGTTTTACAGATATCACGATCATTATTATCATTATGAGGCTGGAAATCTTGACCAGTGGCCACGATCGCTCCATGGAGGGGTCCAGGAAAAACACAGACAACCATTCTTATGCACTCCATGCCTCGCTACAGTGAGAGACCTCTTTGTTTCCCATCTCCTTTCTTCTTTCCTGCCCTCATTTACACTGCCTCCCTCCCACTTTCCCCTTTTCTTTATTTTCCCCTCAAATGAAGAGTGAGCAGTCGTTGTAAAGCACAGATGGAGGGTTTGGTTAAAAACGGGGAGAGAATTCTCAGGACATGAGATGGAGTGGGAAAATCTCTAATAGATCCTTTCTGTTTGTTGTTGTTAGAGTGTTAACTCCTTGTGGACAGATGACATATCTCTCCTTTCTGTTTACCTTTCTAAATGCTTCATACTGTGCATTGCAGCTAGTGGGACCTCAATAAACACCATTCCAAGTCCATCAATGGTATTTATTAAGTGCTTACTGTGTGAGGAGCACTGTACTAACTCCTTGGGAGAGTACAGTATAATAGCATCGGTAGACACAAACCCTTGCCTCGGATAGCTCACAATCTTGGGTGGAGTGAACCAAATTAAGAAAGCTCCATCTGCTCTTACCCAGAAGAGAATTAATCAATCATTCAGTGGTATTTATTGACTCCTTCCTCTGTGCTGAGCACTTACTAGTCACTTGGGAGGGTACAATAAAATATAGTTGGTAAACATGATCTCTGGGGTCTGACTCACAGAACTCATGGCAATTTATTAATTACTGGTGGTATGATAGAGCTCCTTGAGGGCAGCGGTCTTTTTTGAACTCAGAACGCATGGTCCTATCTGTACATTGATAAACCCAACTATTCTCTCACTGCAATTGACCCTGCAATTTACCATCTCTCTGTGCTGAATTTTCTAGCATGAGGATATCCTCACTGGCACAAATCAGCCATTATCCTACCCGTGGCCATACTGAGAATTTCATGTTACACTGTGGTTTTCCAACTCCAGTCTGTCTGTCCAGGTGTGAAAAGGACAACTGAGTCATTTCTCTATTGGGTGACTGTGGTTGTCCTGTATTTATCTGTTTCTTGTTACTTTATGCTACCCTTGGCTTCTTCAGGTTCATGCTCTGTGAAAAAGAGGGGAGCCTTGGACTGTTTCCTGTAAAGACAACACTAATGTCCACCCACCCCAGGTGCCAAGGAATCCAGCACCGAGAGCCTCTGCTCCCATGGGGCATCCCCAATTTGCCACAGCAGTTTGTTCCCTGTTCCCTCCTTTTCCCCTTTCCAAACCGCAGTCTGAGCTGAGCTCCTGTGACCTGCAGAACACACGGAGAACAATGCTGTCTGCCGCTATCCAAGGATGAATGAAGGGAGCAAGTCAGGGTGTTGTAGAAGGGAAAGGGAGTAGAGGAAAGGAGGGCTTAGTCAGGGAAGGCCTCTTGGAGGAGATGGGCCTTCAATAAGGATTTGATGGTGGAGAGAGTAATTTTCTGTCTGCTATGAAGAGGAAGGACATTCCAGGCCAGAGGTAGGATAAGGTCAAGAAGTTGGTGGTGAGATAGATGAGGTCAAGGTACAGTGAGACATTTAGCATTTAAGGAGTGCTGTGTGTGGGCTGGGCTGTAGTAGGAGAGTAGCAAAGTCAGGTAGGAGGGGGCTAGGTGATTGAATGCTTTAAAACCTATTGTGAGGAGGTTTTGTTTGATGCAGAGGTGGATAGGTGACAGTTAATAGACATGATCCCTGACCCCAAGGGGCTTTCAGCCTGGTAGGGAACAGTCATGGTCCCTCCTTCCATGCTTTTGCCAGGCTTGTGTCCGCTGGGTTGGCTTCAAGGTGCTGAGGTATCACGTCATCATGGTCCATCTGAGACTGAGGAGAAGGAAGAACTAATTCCTCCCTGGTTGTGCCCTGGGAATAGCCCCATCTCTGAAACCAGGTGGCCTGCCCCACTGGCCCGGATCTGCACTCTGGAGACCCTTTGGGATGTGTACAGCTCCCACTGCTGGGACTTTGCGGTGGACGAGGCTGTGCCAGTCACAGAACAGTCCAGCCCCAGGAGAGTATCTGTGGTGCTTAAAAACAAAATTGTTTTCCAGTTAGTCAACCTCCACAAAAAGTGATCAAAGGCCTGCAGACCCACAGAATGAGGAGAGCAGCAGGGGCAATTAGGCACGAACCCACCCTAGGTCAGTGAGTTCCTCCTGAAATGCGTGGGGTTGATGAAGCACTCACTCCTAACACGATGCTAAATGCTGAGCTAAACACAAGTTATCCATAAGGTGTGGGGCGAGACCCCCCTCTGGTCCTCCGTAGGGGAAATGAGGGCTTGAGAGGGAAAGGCCTCTTGGAAGAGATGAGATTCTTATAAGGCTTTGAAGATAGGGAGAGTGAGAGTCTGACACATATTAACAGGGATAGAGTCCAAGGTTAGAGGCAGGATGTCGGCCAATGGTCAGAGGTGAGGTAGAGAAGACTGTGGTACAGTGAGTAGGTTGGCATTAGAGTAGTGAAGCTGAGAGCAAGGCATTTCTTTTCGATGCAGGAGGTGGATGGGCAACCGCTGGGGATATTTGAGGACTGGAGAGCCCAATCAATTGATTAATCAATCAATCATATTTATTAAACACTCACTGTGTACAATGGTACACAGTGTACCGAACTAATCATTTGGGAGAGTACAATACACCAATAAACAGACACATCCCCAGCCCACAACGAGCTTAAAGTCTGGAGTGGGAGATGGCTATAAATATAAATAAATAAATTACAGATATGCACCTAAGTGCTGTTGGGCTGATGGAGGGGTGAAGAGAGGGTACAAATCCAAGTGCAAGGGTGATGCAGAGGTGATGGGAGAAGAGGAAATGAAGGCTTCATTAGGGAAGACCTTTTGGAGGAGATGTGCTTGTGATAAGACTTTGGAGGTGGCGGATCGTCTATCAGATATGTAGAGTAACGGCCCTCCAGGTCCGACGCATGATGTGGGTGAGAGGTTGTCAGTGAGGTAAATGAGAATGAGGTGCGGTGAGTACGTTGATGTTAGAGGAGTGAAATATGCCGGCCGGGTTGTAGTCTGAAATCAGGCAGGTAAGGTAGGAGGGGGCAAGGTGATTGAGCACTGTAAAGCCGATGGTAAAAGTTTCTGTTTGATACGGAGTTTCGTGGGAAACCACTGGAGGTTCCCGAGGAGTGGGGGAGATGTGGATTGAACATTTTTCTAGCAAAATGATCTGGTCAGCAGAGTGAAGTATGATCTGGATTGGGGAAAGACAGGAGGCAGCAAGGTCAGCCAGAAGGCTGCTGCAGTCATCGAGTCAGACTACGATAAGTGCTTGGATCAACATAGCAGCAATTTGGATGGAGAGTTAAGGATGGGTTTCAGTGGTGTTGTGAAGGTAAGAGCAACAGGGTTTGGTGACATATTGAATATGTGGGTTAAATGAGAGAGATGTCGATGATAATGGCAAGAATACACACTTGTGACACAAGGAGGCTAGTGGTGTTGTCTTCAGTGATCCTAAAGACAGGGGGAGGACAGAGTCTGGGGCCGAAGATGAGGAGTTCTGTTTTGAGCTTGTTCACTTTGAGGTGACAACAGGAAATCCAAATAGAAATGTCTTGAAGGCAAGAGTCAATATGAGACTGCTGAGAAGGAGAGAGTCTGGGCTGGAGAGGTAAATTAGGGAATCATCCATGTAGAGGAGGCATTTGAAGTCATGGGAGCAAATGAATTGTGCAAGGGAGTGGGTGTATCTGTAGAATCAAAGGGGTTCTGAACCAATCCTTGAGGGACTCCCACATTTAGAGGGTGGGAGGCAGAGGAGCCTGTGAAAGAGATCGCAAAGGGGCTGGAAAACTAGGAGAGGACAGTGTCAGTGAAGCCGAGGTTGGGATAATTCATTCATTCATTCAATCATATTTATTGAGTGCTTACTGTGTGCAGAGTACTGTACTAAGCGCTTGGGAGATACAAGTCGGCAACATATAGAGACGGTCCCTCCCCAATAACAGGCTCACAGTGTAGAAGGGGGAGACAGACAACAAAACAAAACATGTTGACAGGTGTCAAAATCGTCAGAACAGATAGGATTAAAGCTATATGCACAACATTAACAAAATAAAAAGAATAGTAAATATGTACAAGTAAAATAAATGGAGTAGTAAATCACTACAAATACATATACAAGTGTTGTGGGGACTAGAAGCAGGTAGGGCGGGGGTGGGGTGGGGAGGAGGAGAGGAAAAAGGGGGCTCAGTCTGGGAAGGCCTCCTGGAGGAGATGAGCTCTCAGTAGGGCTTTGAAGGGAGAAAGAGAGCTAGTTTGGCAGATGTGTGGAGGGAGGGCATTCCAGGCCAGGGGAAGGACGTGGGCCGGGGGTCGACGGCGGGACAAGCGAGAACGAGGTCCAGTGAGGAGGTTAGCAGCAGAGGAGCGGAGGGTGCGGGCTGGGCTGGAGAAGAAGAGAAGGGAGGTGAGGTAGGAGAGTGTGAGGTGATGGAGAGCCTTGAAGCCGAGAGTGAGGAGTTTTTGCTTGATTTGTAGGTTGACAGGCAGCCACTGGAGATTTTTGAGGAGGGGAGTAACATGCCCAGAGCGTTTCTGCCCAAAGATGATCCGGGCAGCAGAGTGAAGTATAAACTGAATTCGGGAGAGACATGAGGATGGGAAATCAGAGAGGAGGCTGATGCAATAATCCAGTCGGTATAGTATGAGAGATTGAACCAGCAAGGTAGTGGTTTGGATGGAGAGGAAAGGGTGGATCTTGGCGATGTTATGGGGGATGGGGATTCCTCGGCAGCTATGGGGCAGACGGTCCGAGAGCGCTCCCCACCTGAACTCCCGGGGTCGGCACCCTGCTGATGCTCCTCTTCCAGATGACCTGAGGAGCCCGGCCAGGTGCCTCACTGCTTCCCTTAGGCCCCACCGGAATATACCTGCTGTTGCTGTTGCTGCTTTCTCTTCCTCGCCTGACTGCTTCTCCTTCACTGTCAGCTCTTCAAAGAACTGGGGAATGGCAAGTGTTTGTAATGTTTCCACAAGAAGGGGGTGGTGGATAGTGTTGAGGGCAACTTATACATCAAGGATGATGAGGATGGAGGCCGTTGGATTGGGCAAAAGGAAAAACTGGTGACCTTAGAGAAGGCAGTTGCAGCTGAGCAAAAGGGGCAGAAACCAGATTGGAGTGAATCGAGGACAGAATTGGAGGAGAAGAAGCTGACAACTTGCTCAATGAGTTTGGAAAGGAATGGTAGGAGGAAGATAGGACAATAGCTGGTGGTAGTTGTGAGGACAAAGAGTGCTTTTTTGAAGATAGGGGATACGTGAGCACGTTTACAAGCAACGTAGAAGAAGCCACTGGCCAGTGAATGGTAGCAGATGGGGTCAGAAACACTGGTGGAGGGGGTAAGTTTACTCTTTACCATGATCCCTGTCAATGAAGGGCAGTGGATGACCTCGTGGGAGGGTGCAGTGAATACGTGCTGACTCACTGGTGTGGAAATATATCTGGGTTCTACCTGCAATTATATCTTTGTCAATTGTATTTATTAAGTGCTTTTTGGTGCAGAGCACTGTACTGAGCACTGGGAAGAGCGCAATACAACAGAGCTGGTAGACATGACCCCTTCCCTTAAGGGGTTTATAGACTAGTAAGAGAGACAAGCATTAATTAAAATTAAAACAGATAGACGACGCAGCACGGTATAAGGCTTTGGACAAAGTGCTGTGCAACTGGGAGTGGGGTGAATATCAAAGTTCTTAAAGGATACAGACCCTAATGCTTAGATCAATCAAGAAAGAGACAGTATTAGTGAGCACTGACAACATGCAGAACACTGTACTAAGTGCTTGGAAAATTACAGCGCATATGACCACTGTGCTCAAGGAGCTCTGCCACTTGTCAGCTTTGTGACTTTGGGCATGTCACTTAACTTCTCTGTGCCTCAGTTACATCATCTGTAAATGACGGGATTAAAACTGTGAACCCCCCGTGGAACAACCTGATTACCTTTGCATCAACCCCAGTGCTTAGAACAGCTCTTGGCACATAGTAATCACTTAACAACTACCATTAAAAAAAAAGTAGCTACCATACTAGTTGGGGAGACAGGCATTCAAATAAATTACAAGTAGTGGATGTGGCAGCAAATAAAGATAAGGACCCAAGTGCTGTGTGTCTGTGGGTGGAGTGAGAAAAAACGTTCTCAAAAGGTACTGATTCAAACGTATAGATAAAATAGAAGAGAAGGCCAATAGAGTGGGGAAGTGAGAGTATAATCAGAGGAGGCTACTTGGAGATGTGATTTAGTAGGGTTTTTGAAGATTGGTGTGAGTAGGAGTATCACTGCAGTAGCTGCATGGCCTAGTGGAAAGACTACGAGGCTGGGAGTCAGAAGACCTTGGTTTTAACATGACTCTGCCACTTGCCTGCTGGGTGATCTTTAAGAGTTCTTTCAGAGAAGCAGCATGGCTCAGTGAGAAGAGCACAGGCTTGGGAGTCAGAGGTCACGGGTTCTAATCCACTTGTCAACTGTGTGACTTTGGGCAAGTCACTTAACTTCCTCTGTGCCTCAGTTACCTCATCTGTAAAATGGGGATTAAAAGCGTGAGCCCCACGTGGGACAACCTCACTACCTGGTACTCCCCTAGCACTTAGAACACATAGCTAGCTTGTCATATAGGAAGCGCTTAACAGATGCCATCATCATCAGCTTTAAAAGTCATTTAACCTCTCTGCGCCCCAGTTTCCTCACCTGTAAAATGGGGATTAAGAACTGTTCTCCCTCCCACTTAGATGGTGAGGTGATGTTTACCTTGTATCTACCCCAGCACTTAGAACTGCGTTTCGCACAAAGTAAGTGCTCAACAGATACCGCAATTCTTATTTTTTGCCGTTGTATCTGGGCCAAAATGCAGTCCTGCCTCCTGTCATCCCATCACATTATAAATTTTCTTGAGGTTGGTTATAGCTCTTCTCCAGAAAACCTCCAACACTAATACTAGACTCAGAAGATGCTCAGTTTGGGATGTTGACATTGCTCCCTTCTCCACTCTCACAGGAAGTTCATGACACCTCCCAGACCATGTCCAACATCACGACGGTGACAGAATTCCTCCTCCTGGGATTCTCCAACATCCGGGAGTTGCAGCTGATCCACGCTGCACTGTTCCTTCTGGTCTATCTGGCAGCCCTGATGGGGAATCTCCTCATCATTGCCGTAACCACCGTTGACCGGCACTTCCACACCCCCATGTACTTCTTCCTCAAGAACCTGTCCATCCTTGACCTTGGCTACATCTCCGCCACAGTCCCCAAATCCATCCTCAATTCCCTCATGAATGTCAACTCCATCTCTCTGCTGGGCTGCGCTGCCCAGGTATTCCTCGTATTTTTATTCGCGGGATCAGAGATGGCCCTGCTCACAGTGATGTCCCACGACCGCTATGTCGCTATCTGCCGCCCCCTGCACTATGAGATCATCATGGCCCATGGGGCCTGTGTACGCATGTTGGCTGCCTGTTGGTTCATCAACTGTTTGAGTGCCATCACATACACAGCCAGCACCTTCTCTCTATCCTTCTGCGGCCCCAACACTGTCCACCAGTTCTTCTGCGATGGTCCCCAGTTGCTAAGACTTACATGTTCCACTGACCATGTCACGGATGATGTGACTGTAACCATCGACATGAGCTTAGCTTCCTTCTGCTTCGTGCTCATCGTGGGCTCCTACGCCCGCATCTTCTCAGCAGTGCTGAGGATGCCGTCGGCGGAGGGCTGCTCCAAAGCCTTCTCCACCTGTCTGCCTCACCTGGCGGTCGTCACTCTGTACATCACGTCTGGTTTCTCGGCCTACCTAAAGCCAATATCAGACTCTCCCTCTGCACTGGACCTGCTGGCGTCTGTGTTCTATGCCATGGTGCCCCCTACCCTTAATCCCCTCATCTATAGCCTGAGGAACCGGGACATGAAGGCGGCGATGGGAAGGCTGCTGTGGCCAAAACATTTCTCAAAGGAGAAACTATCCATCGGATAAAAGGTCCTTCTCCACGGACCGCCCTGATCATTCCTCTGACTTAACCAGTCTTCACTCCAGAATGCTTTCACCACAGCATAGTCTGAGTGATCTAGTGGAAAGAGCACTGGCCTGGGAGTCCGAGGACCTGGGTTCTAGTCCTGGGTCTGCCACTGTCTGTAGGGTGACATTGGCAAAGTCAGTAAAAATTTCTGTGCCTCTGTTTCTTTATCTTTATAATGGGGATGAAATACCCACTCTCTCCTCCATAGACTGAGAGCCTATGTGGGGTAAGGACTGTGCTTGTACCCAGCAAACCATGTCTAATACAGTACTTGGCAAATGGTAAGTGCTTTACAGATATCACGATTATTATTACCATTATGAAGCTGGAAATCTTGACCAGTGGCCACGATCACTCCATGGAGGGGTCCAGGAAAAACACAGGCAACCATTCTTACACACTCCATGCCTCGCTACAGTGAGAGACGTCTTTGTTTCCCATCTCCTTTCTTCTTTCCTGCCCTCATTTACACCGCCTCCCTCCAAATTCCCCCTTTACTTTATTTTCCCCTCAAACGAAGAGTGAGCAGTCATTCTGAAGCACAGATGGAGGGTTTGGTTAAAAACAGGGAGAGAATTCAGAAGACATGAGATGGTGTGGGAAAATCTGGAATAGATCTCTTCTGTTTGTTGTTGTTAGACTGTTAACTCCTGGTGGGCAGATGACATGTCTCTCCTTTCTGTTTACCTTTCCAAATGCTTCATATTGCGCGTTGTGGCTACTGGGACCTCAATAAATACCATTCCAATTAAGCAATGATATTTATTAAGTGCTTACTGTGTGAGGAGCACTGTACCAAGTGCTTGGGAGAGTATGGTATATTAGCATCGGTAGACACAATCCCTTGCCTCAGACAGCTCACAATCTTAGTTTAATGAATCAAATTAAGAAGCTCCAACTGCTCTTACCCAGAAGAGAATTGAGCAATCATTCTGTGGCATTTATTGACTCCTTACTGTTTACTGAGCCCTTACTGCTCACTTGGGATGGTACAATAAAATATGGTTGGTAAACATGATCTCTGCGGTCTGATGCACAGAACTCATGGCAGTGTATTACTTACACGTGGTAGGATGGAGCTCCTTGAGGTTAGGGGTCGTGTTTCTGAACTCAAAACACATTATCCTATCTGGACATTGATAAAACCAAATATTTTCTTACTGCGATCGACCCTTCAATTTACCATCTCTCTGTGCTGAATTTTCTAGCATGAGGATATCCTCACTGGCACAAATCAGCCACTATCCTCCCCATGGCCCTACTGAGAATTTCCTGTTCCAGTGTGGTTTCCCAACTCCAGTCTGTCTGTCCAGGTGTGAAAAGGACAACTGAGTCATTTCTCTATTGTGTGACTGTGGTTGTCCTGTATTTATCTGTTTCTTGTTACTCTATGCCACCCTTGGCTTCCTCAGGTTCAGGTTCTGTGAAAAAGCAGGGAGCCTTGAGCTGTTTTCTGCGAAGACAACACTAGTGTCCGCCCACCTCAGGTGCCAAGGAGTCCAGCGCCAAGAGCCTCTACTGCCGTGGGGCATCGCCAGTTTGCCACAGCAGTTTTTTCCCTGTTCCCTCCATTTCCCCTTTCCAAACCGCAGTCTGAGCTGAGCTCCTGTGACCTGCAGCACACAGGGAGAACCATGCTGTCTGCCGCTATCAAGGGATGAATAAAGGGAGCAAGGCAGGGTGTTGTAGAAGGGAAAGGGAGAAGAGGAAAGGAGGGCTTAGTCAGGGAATGCCTCTTGGAGGAGATGTGCCTTCAATAAGGCTTTGAAGGTGGAGAGAGTAATTTTCTGTCTGATATGAGGAGGAAGGACATTCCAGGCCAGAGGTAGGACAAGGACAAGATGTTGGTGGTGAGATAGATGAGGTCAAGGTACAGTGAGACGTTTAGCATTAAAGGAGTGCCGTGTCTGGGTTGGGTTGTAGTAGGAGAATAGCAGAGTCAGGTAGGAGGGGGCTAGGTGATTGAATGCTTTAAAACCTCTGGTGAGGAGTTTTTGTTTGATGCGGAGGTGGATAGGAGACCATTGGAGTTTCTTGAGGAGTGGGGAAACGTGTTCTAAACATTGTTGTAGAAAACTGATCTGGGCAGCAGAGTAAATTATGGACTGGAGTGAGGAGAGACAGGAGGCTGGGAGGTCAGCAAGGAGGCTGATTTAGTAATCAAGGCAGTGTAGGATAAGTGATTGGATTAATGTGGTAGCAGTTTGGATGGAGAGGAAAGGGCAGATTGTAGCAATGTCATGAAGGTGGAATCGACAGGATTTAGTGATGGATTGGAATATTTGGGTTGATTGAGAAAGAGGAGTTAAGGATAACGCCAAGGTTTACTTGTCAGTGAAGAGGGGTTTGAAATACAGGCACAGTGATCTAGAGGGGATCTGTGCTGGGAAAATGTTTGTGTAGGAGGATGTCCTCTTCAATCAATCAGTCAATCCATCTACCAGTCTTACTAACTGACCATTTACTGTTGACAGAACACCGTACTAAGTGCTGATAGGGTACAATAGAGTTAATAGATATGATCCCAGATGCAAAGGGGCTTTCAGTCCGGTAGGAAACAGTCATGGTCCCTCCCTTCCATGCATTTGCCAGGCTTGTGTCCACTGGGTTGGCTTCAAGGTGCTGAAGTATCACGTCATCATGGTCCACCTGAGACTGAGGAGAAGGCAGAACCAATTCCTACCTGGTTGTGCCCTGGGAATAGCCCCATCTCTGAAACCAGGTGGCCTGCCCCACTGGCCCAGATCTGCACTCTGGAGACCCTGTGGGACTTGTACAGCTCCCACTTCTGGGATTTTGCGGTGGACGAGGCTGTGCCAGTCACAGAACAGTCCAGCCCCAGGAGAGAATCTATGGTGCTTAAAATCAAAATGATTTTCCAGTTAGCCAACCTCCGCAAGAGACGATTGATGGCCTGCAGACCCACAGGATGAGGAGAGCAGCAGGGGCAATTAAGCACGAACCCACCCCCGGTCAGTGAGTTCCTCCTGAAATGCGTGGGGTTGATAAAGTACTCACTCCAAAAACGATGCTAAATGCTGAGCTAAACACAAGTTATCAATAAGAAGTGGGGAGAGACCCCCCCCTCCCCTCAGGTCCTCAGTAGGGGAAATGAGGGCTTGAGAGGGAAAGGCTTCTTGGAAGAGGTGAGATTCTTATAAGGCTTTGAAGATAGGGAGAGTGAGAGTCTGCCACATATTAACAGGGATAGAGTCCCAGGTTAGAGGCAGGATGTCGGCCAGTGGTCAGAGGTAAGGTAAACAAGATTGAGGTACAATGAGTAGGTTGGCATTAGCGTAGTGAAGCGTGTGGCCTGGGTTGTAGTGTGTAATCAGCCAGGTAAGATATGAAGAGCCGGGCCAGTTGAGAATTGAAAAGCTGAGAGCAAGGCATTTCTATTCGACGCAGAGGTGGATGGGCAACCGCTGGGGAATTTTGAGGACTGCAGAGCCCAATCAATGGATTAATCAATCAATCATATTTATTAAACACTTACTGTGTACTATGGACCAAACTAATCATTTGGGAGAGTACAACACACCAATAAACAGACACATCCCCAGCCCACAACGAGTTTAAAGTCTGGAGTGGGAGATGGCTGTAAATATAAAGAAATTACAGATATGCACCTAAGTGCTGTTGGGCTGATGGAGGGGTGAAGAGAGGGTACAAATCCAAGTTCAAGGGTGATGCAGAGGGGGTGGGAGAAGAGGAAATGAAGGCTTCATTAGGGAAGACCTTTCAGAGGGGATGTGCTTGTGATAAGACTTTGAAGGTGGCGAGAACAATCGTCTGTCAGATATGTAGAGTAATGGCCCTCCAGGTCAGACGCATGATGTGGGTGAGAGGTTGGCAGTGAGGGAAATGAGACTGAGGTGCGGTGAGTACGTTGACATTAGAAGAGTGAAATGTGTGGGCCGGGTTGTAGTCTGAAATCAGGTAGGTAAGGTAGGAGGGGGCAAGGCCATTGAGCGCTGGAAAGCTGATGGTAAAGGTTTCTGTTTGATACGGAGGTTCATGGGAAACCACTGGAGGTTCCCGAGGAGTGAGGAGATGTGGATTGAACATTTTTCTAGTAAAATGATCCGGTCAGCAGAGTGAAGTATGATCTGGACTGGGGAAAGACAGGAGGCAGCAAGGTCAGCCAGGAGGCTGCTGCAGTCATCGAGTCAGACTACAATAAGTGCTTGGATCAACATAGCAGCAATTTGGATGGAGAGTTAAGGATGGGTTTCAGTGGTGTTGTGAAGGTAAAGCCGACAGGGTTTGGTGACATATTGAATATGTGGGTTAAATGAGCAATGCCGATGATAATGGCAAGGGTACACATTGGTGAGACAGGAAGGATAGTGGTGTCTTCAGGGATCCTAAAGACAGGGGAAGGACAAGGTCTGGGGCCAAAGATGAGGAGTTCTGTTTTGAGCTTGCTAACTTTGAGATGATAATAGGAAATCCAAAAACAAATGTCTTGAAGGCAAGAGTAAATATGAGGCTACTGAGAAGGAGAGAGAGTCAGGGCTGGGGAGGTAGATAAGGGAATCATCCATGTAGAGAAGGTGATTGAAGTCATGGGAGCAAATGAATTGTCCAAGGGAGTGGGTGTATCCCGAGAATAAAAGGGGATCTAGAACCGATCCTTGAGGGACTTAGAACAGTGCTATGCACATAGTAAGTGCGTAACAAATGCCATCATCATCATTATTATTATTATTGTTAAGAGGGTGGGAGGCAGAGGAGCCTGTGAAAGAGATGAGAAAGAAGTGGAAAACTAGGAGAGGACAGTGTCAGTAAAGCCGAGGTTGGATAATGTTTCCAGAAAAAGGGGGTGGTCAACAGTGTTGAAGGCAGCTGAGAGGTCTAGGATGATTAGGATGGAGGCCTCTGGGTTTGGCAAAAGGAGATCACTGGTGACCTTAGAGAAGGACGTTTCAGTGGAGCAAAGGGGGCAGAAACCAGATTGGAGTGGATCAAGGGCAGAATTGGAGGAGAAGAAGCAGACAACTTGCTCAAGGAGTATGGAGGGGACTAGTAGGAGGGAGATAGGACAGTAGCAGGTGGGAATTGGGGGGGGGGACAAAGAGGTTTTTTTAAGATAGGGGATACGTGATCAGGTTTCCAAGCAACATAGAAGAAGCCACTGGACAGTGAATGGTAGAAGATGGGGTCAGAAGCACTGGTGGAAGGTGTAGATTTTGAGAGGAGGTCTACTCTTTACCATGATCCCTGTCAATGAAGGGTAGTGAACGACCTTGTGGGAGGGTGCGGTGAATACCTGCTGACTCACTAGCATGGAAATATATCTGGAGTCTACCTGGAATCCTATCTCAGTCAATAGTTTTTATTAAGTGCTTTTTGGTGCTGAGCACTGTACTAAGCACTGGGAAGTGCACAATATAATAGAGTAGGTTCATTCATTCATTCAGACGTATTTCTTGAGCACTTACCATGTGCAGAGCACTATACTAAACACTTGGAAAGTACAATTCAGCAACAGACAAACGTAGGTAGGCATGATTCCTTCTCTTAAGGGGTTTATAGTCTAGTAGGAGAGACAAGCATTAAAAGAAACTACAGGTAGGGGAAGCAGCAAAGTATAAGGCTACGGACAAAGTGCTGTGCGACTGGGGGTGGGGTGAATATAAAAGTTCTTAAAGGATTCAGACCCGTAATGCTTGGAACAATCAATAAATAAATGATACTTATTGAGCACTTATTACATGCAGAGCACTGTACTATGTGCTTGGAAAACTACAGCGCAACATGACCACTGCCCTCAAGGAGTTATGCCACTTGTCAGGTTTGGGACTGTGGGCAATTCACTTAACTTCTCTGTGCCTCAGTTACCTCATCTGTAAAAAGGTGGATTAAAACTGTGAGCCCCACGTGGGACAACCTGATTACCTTGCATCTACTCCATCACTTAGAAGAGTGCTTAGCACATAGTAATCGCTTAACTAATACCATTAAACAAAAGGAGCTAACATACTAGTTGGGGAGACAGGCATTAAAATAAATTCCAAGTAGTGGAAGTGGCAGCAAATAAAGATATGGACGTAAGTGCTGTGTGTCTGGGAGTGGAGTGAGAAAAAAGTTCTTATAGAATACTGATTCAAGTGTATAAATGACATAAAGAGAAGGCCAGTAGAGTGGGGAAATGAGAGTACAATCAGAGGAGGCTACTTGGAGGAGATGTGATTTAGTAGGGTTTTTGAAGATGGTGTGCATAGGAGTGCCACCACAGTAGCTGCATGGCCTGTTGGAAAACCACAAACCTGGGAGTCAGAGGACCTCTGTTTTAACCTGACTCTGCCACTTACTTGCTGGGTGATCTTAGCAAGTCATTTAACCCCTATGGGCCCCAGTTTCCTCAGAGACAAAATGGGGATTAAGGACGACTGTTCTCCCTCCTACTTAGATTGTGAGGTGCCGGTTATCTTGTACCTACCACAGCACTAAAAACTGTGTTTGGTACATCTGTTAAGTGCTTAACAGATAGCCTAATTATTATTTTTTGCTGTAGTATCTGGGCCAAAATGCACTCCTGCCTCCTGTCACCCCATCGGATGATAAATTTTCTTGAGATTGGCTATAGCTCTTCTCCAGAAAACCCCCAACACTAATAGTAGACTCAGAAGATGCTCAGTTTGGGATGTTGACTTTGCACCATTCTTCACTCTCACAGGCAGCTCATGTCATCTCCCAGACCATGTCTAACATCACGACGGTGACAGAATTCCTCCTCCTGGGATTCTCCGACATCCGGGAGTTGCAGCTGATCCACATTACGCTGTTCCTTCTGGTCTATCTGGCAGCTCTGTTGGGGAATCTCCTCATCATTGCCGTCACCACCCTCGACCGGCAGTTCCACACTCCCATGTACTTCTTCCTCAAGAACCTGTCCGTCCTTGACCTCGGCTACATCTCCATCACAGTCCCCAAATCCGTGTTCAATTCCCTCACGAGTGCCAACTCCATCTCTCTGCTGGGCTGCGCTGCCCAGGTATTCTTCTTATTTTTATTCGGTGGATCAGAGTTGTCCCTGCTCACTGTGATGTCCCACGACCGCTATGTCGCCATCTGCCACCCCCTGCACTATGAGATCATCATGGCCCACGAGGCCTGTGTACGCATGTTGGCGGCCTCTTGGTTCAGCAGCTGTTTGAATGCTATCATGTACACAGCCAGCACCTTCTCTCTATCCTTCTGTGGCCCCAACACTATCCACCAATTCTTCTGCGATGGTCCCCAGTTGGTAAGACTTGCTTGTTCCACTGACCATGTCACAGGAAGATGTGAGTTTAGCTATCGGCATCTGCTTAGCTGCCCTCTGCTTCATGCTCATCGTGGGCTCCTACGCCCACATCTTCTCAGCTGTGCTGAGGATGCCATCGGCAGAGGGCCGCTCCAAAGCCTTCTCCACCTGTCTACCCCACCTGGTCGTCGTCACTCTGTACATCACGTCTGGCATGTCTGCCTGCCTAAAGCCAATATCAGACTCTCCCTCTGCACTGGACCTGCTGCTGTCTGTGTTCTATACTATGATACCCCCTACCTTTAATCCCCTCATCTATAGCCTGAGGAACCGGGACATGAAGGCAGCGATGGGAAGGCTGCTATTGTCAAAACATCTCACAAAGGAGAAACTATCTATCGGATAAAAGGTCCTTCTCCACGGACTGCCTTGATCATTCCTCTGACTTAACCAGTCTTCATTCCAGAATGGCTTTCCCTTCTCCTTTCTTCTACCTTCCCCTTATTTACACTGCCTCCCTCCCACTTCCCCCTTGTCTTTATTTCCCTCTCAAATGAAGGAGTCAGCAGTCAGTCTGAAGCACAAATGGAGGGTTTGGTGAAAAACTGGGAAAGAATTCTGAAGACATGAGATGGAGTGGGAAAATCTGGAATAGATCGCTTTCTGTTTGTTTTTGTTAGAGTGTAAACTCCTGGTGGGCAGATGATATATCTCTCCTTTACGTTTACCTTTCCAAATGGCTCATACTTTGCGTTGCGGCTAGTGGAACCTCAATAAATACCATTCCAAATAAATCGATGGTATTTATTAAGTGATTATTGTGTTAGGAGCACTGTACCAAGTGCTTGGGAAAGTACAGTATAATAGCATTTGTAGGCACAATCCCTTGCTCGGATAGCTTACAGTCTGAGTGGAATGAATCAAATTAAGAAGCTCCAGCTGCTCCCCCTTCTAGACTGTGAGCCCGCTGTTTGGTAGGGACCGTCTCTATATGTTGCCAACTTGTACTTCCCAAGCACTTAGTACAGTGCTCTGCACACAGTAAGTGCTCAATAAACATGATTGAATGAATGAATGAATAAATAAATGCTTGGGAGTGTATGGTATAATAGCATTGGTAGACACAATCCTTTGCTCGGACACCTTACAATCTTAGTGGAAAGAATCAAATTAAGAAGCTCCAACTGCTCTTACCCAGAAGAGAATTGAACAATCATTTAGTGGTATTTATAATAATAATAATAATAATGGCATTTGGTAAGCGCTTACTATGTGTGAAGCATTGTTCTAAGTGCTGGGAGGGATACAAGGTGATCAGGTTGTCCAACGTGGGGCTCACAGTCTTAATCCCCATTTTACAGATGAGGTAACTGAGGCCCAGAGAAATTAAGTGAATTGCCCAAGGTCACACAGCAGACATGTGGCAGAGCCGGGATTAGGACCCATGACCTCTGACTCCCAAGCCCATGCTCTTTCCACTGAGCCTGGCTGCTCTCATTTTAACAATTTAACAATTTTTCCAATTCTTCTTCTTCTGTTGCTTTCCAAACCTTGGGATATGATGACTGAACCTTTCCAATCCCTTAAAATCCCCTACAGTCCCCTACATTCCATGGAAACTGCCCTCTCAAAGGTCACAAATGACCTCCTGCTTGACAAATCCAACGGCTCATACTCAGTCCTAATCCTCCTAGACCTCTCAGCTGCCTTCGACACTGTGGATCACCCCCTTCTCCTCAACATGCTATCTGACCTTGGCTTCACAGACTCCGTCCTCTACTGGTTCTCCTCTTATCTCTCCGGTCATTCATTCTCAGTCTCTTTAGCAGGCTCCTCCTCCCCCTCTCATCCCCTTACTGTGGGGGTTCCCCAAGGTTCAGTGCTTGGTCCCCTTCTATTCTCGATCTACACGCATTCCCTTGGTGACCTCATTCACTCCCACGGCTTCAACTATCATCTCTACGCTGATGACACCCAGATCTACATCTCTGCCCCTGCTCTCTCCCCCTCTCTCCAGGCTCACATCTCCTCCTGCCTTCAGGACATCTCCATCTGGATGTCTGCCCGCCACCTAAAACTCAACATGTCCAAGACTGAACTCCTTGTCTTCCCTCCCAAACCCTGCCCTCTCCCTGACTTTCCCATCTCTGTTGACGGCACTACCATCCTTCCCGTCTCACAAGCCCGCAACCTTGGTGTCATCCACGACTCCGCTCTCTCATTCACCCCTCACATCCAAGCCGTCACCAAAACCTGCCAGTCTCAGCTCCGCAACATTGCCAAGATCCGCCCTTTCCTCTCCATCCATACCGCTACCCTGCTCGTTCAAGCTCTCATCCTATCCCGTCTGGACTACTGCATCAGCCTTCTCTCTGATCTCCCATCCTCGTGTCTCCCCTTCTCAAAAATCTCCAGTGCCTACCAATCAATCTGCGCATCAGGCAGAAACTCTTCACCCTGGGCTTCAAGGCTCTCCATCACATTGCCCCCTCCTACCTCACCTTCCTTTTCTCCTTCTACAGCCCACCCCGCACCCTCCACTCCTCTGCCGCTAATCTCCTCACCGTACCTCGTTCTCGCCTGTCCCGCCATCGACCCCCGGCCCACGTCATCCCCTGGGCCTGGAATGCCCTCCCTCTGCCCATCTGCCAAGCTAGCTCTCTTCCTCCCTTCAAGGCCCTACTGAGAGCTCACCTCCTCCAGGAGGCCTTCCCAGACTGAGCCCCTTCCTTCCTCTCCCCCTCGTCCCCCTCTCCATCCCCCCATCTTACCTCCTTCCCTTCCCCACAGCACCTGTATATATGTATATATGTTTGTACATATTTATTACTCTATTTATTTATTTATTTATTTTGCTTGTACATATCTATTCTATTTATTTTATTTTGTTAGTATGTTTGGTTTTGTTCTCTGTCTCCCCCTTTTAGACTGTGAGCCCACTGTTGGGTAGGGACTGTCTCTATATTTTGCCAACTTGTACTTCCCAAGCGCTTAGTACAGTGCTCTGCACACAGTAAGCACTCAATAAATATGACTGATTGATTGATTGATTAAAAGGAAACAATCACAAAGACAAAGTAGATATCCAGATCTGTACATAGGTATGATACCGAATAACGTATGTCTGCTTTTAGCCCCTTAGCCAGGCTAAGGCTTTATTGACTCCTTAATGTGTGCTGAGCAGTTACTAGTCACTTGGGGGAGTACAATCTGGGGTCTGAATCACATACTTCATGGCAGTTTATTAATTACAGGTGGTAAGATTGAGCTCCTGGAGGGCAGGGGTCGTGTTTCTGAAATATCTGGACATTGATAAACCCAACTATTCTCTCATTGCAATCGACCCTGCAATTTACCATTTCACCGTGCTGAATTTTCTAGCATGAGGAAATCCCGACTAGCACAAATCAGCCTCTGTCGTCCCCATGGCCCTACTGAGAATGTCATGTTAGAGTCTAGTTTTCCAATTCCAGTCCGTCCAGGTGTGAAAACGACAACTGTGTCATTTCTCAATTTCGTGACTGTGGTTGTCTTCTATTTACCTGTTTCTTCTTACTATTTGCTACCCTTGGCTTCCTCAGGTTCTAGCTCTGTGACAAAGTGGGGAGCCTTGGGCTGTTTCCTGTGGAGACAACAATGGTGCCCACCCTCCCCAGGTACCAAGGAGTCCAGCACCGAAAGCCTCTGCTGAAATGGGGCATCCCCGGGTTGCCACAGCAGTGTGTTCCCTGCTCCCTCCTTTTTCTCTTTCCAAGCCGCAGTCTGAGTTGAGCTCCTGTGCCCTGCAGCACACACGGAGAACCACGCTGTCTGCTGCTATCAAGGGATAAGTGAAGGGAGCAAGTCAGGGTACCATAGAAGGGAAAGGAAGAAGAGGAAAGGAGGGCTTAGTCTGGGAGTGGCCTATTGGAGGAGCTGTACCTTCAAAAAGGCTTGGAAGGCAGAGAGAGTAATTTTCTTTCTGATATGAGGAGGAAGGGCATTCCGGCCAGAGGTAGGACATGGACAAGAAGTTGGTAGTGAGATAGATGAGGTCAAGGTACAGTGAGAAGTTTAGCATTAAAGAAGTGAGGTGTGGGGGCTGGGTTGTAGTAGGGAAGTAACAAAGTCAGGTAGGAGGGGGCAAGGTGATTTAATACCTCTGGTGAGGAGTTTTGGTTTGATGCGGAGGTGGATAGGCAACCATTGGAGTTTCTTGAGGAGTGGGGAAACAAGAACTAAGCATTCTTGTAGAAAAATGATCTGGACAGCAGAGTAAAGTATGGACTGGAGTGAGGAGAGACAGGAGGCCGGGAGGTTAGCAAGGAGGCTGATAGAGTAATCAAGGCAGGGTAGGAGAAGTGATTGGATTAATGTGGTAGTAGTTTGGATGGAGAGGAAAGGGCAGATTGTAGTGATGTCAAGAAGGACGAATCGACAGGATTTAGTGATGGAATGGAATATTTGGGATGAATGAGAGAGAGGAGTCAAGGATAATACCAAGGTTTACTTGTCAGTAAAGAGGGGTTTGAAATACAGGCACAGTCACCTAGAGAGGTTCTCCATCTGGAAACTGTGTAGGAGGATGTCCTCATAAATCAATCAATAAATCTATCAATCTTACTAATTGATCATTTACTGTTGTCAGAACACCGTACTAAGCACTGGAAAAGTACAATAGAGTTAATAGACATGATCTGACCCCAAGGGGCTTTCAGTCTGGTAGGGAAGACTCCTTGCCGTGCTTTTGCCAGGCTTGTGTCTGCTGGGTCGGCTTCAAGATGCTGAAGTATCACGTTATCATGGTCAGTCTGAGACTGAGGAGAAGGCAGAACCAATTCCTCCCTGGTTGTGCCCTGGGAACAGCTCCATCTCTGAAACCAGGTGGCCTACCCCACTGGCCTGGATCTGCACTCTGGAGACACTTTGGGATTTGTACAGCTCCCACTTCTGGGACTTTGTGGTGGACGAGGCTGTGCCAGTCACAGAACAGTCCAGCCCCAGGAGACAATCTATGGTGCTTAAAATCAAAATGATTTTCCAGTTAGCCAACCTCCACAAGATGTGATCGATGCCCTGCAGACCCACAGTATAAGGAGAGCAGCAGGGGCAATTAGGCACGAACCCACCCCAGGTCAGTGAGTTCCTCCTGAAATGCATGGGGTTGATGAAGCACTCATTCCAAACACGATGCTAAAGGCTGAGCTAAACACAAGTTATCAATAAGATGTGGGAAGAGACCCCCCTCCGGTCCTCAGTAGGGGGAATGAGGGCTTGAGAGGGTAAGGCCTCTTGGAAGAGATGTGATTCTTATAAGTCTTTGAAGATAGGGAGAGTGATAGTCTGCCACATATTAACAGAGGTAGAGTCCCCGGATAGAGGCAGGATGTAGGCCAGTGGTCAGAGGTGAGGTAGACAAGATAGAGGTACACTGAGTAGGTTGGCAGTAGAGTAGTGATGCATGTGGTCTGGGTTGTAGTGAGTATTCAGCCAGGTAAGGTATGAGGGGCCGGGCCGATTGAGAATTTAAAAGCTGAGAGCAAGGCATCTCTATTTGATGTGGAAGTGGATGGGCAACCGCTGGAGATTTTTGAGGACTGGAGAGAACAATCAATTGATTAATCTATCAATCCTATTTACTAAACACTTACTGTGTTCAAAGGACTATACTAATCATTTGGGAGAGTACAATGCACCGATAAACAGACACATCCCCAGCCCACAACGAGCTTACAGTCTGGAGCGGAAGAAGACACTAATATAAATAAATAAATTACAGAAATGTACATAAGTGCTGTGGGGCTGATGAAGGGGTGAAGGAAGGGTACAAATCCAAGTGTAAGGGTGATGCCAAGGGGGTGGGAGAAGAGGAAATGAAAGCTTAGTTAAGGAAGACCTCTTAGATGCAATGTGCTTGTGATAAGACTTTGAAGGTGGGGAGAATGATCTGTCAGATATGAAGAGTAAGGGCACTCCAGGCCAGACGCATGATGTGGGTGAGAGGTTGGCAGTGAGGTAAATGAGTCTGAGGTGCAGTGAGTAGGTTGATGTTAGAGGAGTGAAATGTGCAGACTGGATTGTAGTAGGAAATCCGGCAGGTAAGGTAGGAGGGGGCAAGGCCATTGAGCGCTGGAAAGCCGACGGTAAAAGTTTCTGTTTGATGCGGAGGTTCATGAGAAACCACTGGAGGTTCCCGAGGAGTGGGGAGATGTGGACTGAACATTTTTCTAGAAAAGTGATCCGGTCAGCAGAGTGAAGTATGGACTGTAATGGGGAAAGCCAGGAGGCAGCAAGGTCAGCCAGCAGGCTGTTGCAGTCATCGAGTCAGACTGCAATAAGTGCTTGAATCAAAACAGCAGCAATTTGGATGGAGAGTTAAGGATGGGTTTCAGTGGTGTTGTGAAGTTAAAAGGAACAGGGTTTGTTGACATATTGAATATGTGGGTTAAATGAGAGAGATGTCGATGACAATGGCAAGAATACACACTTGTGACACAAGGAGGCTAGTGGTGTTGTCTTCAGTGATCCTAAAGACAGGGGGAGGACAGAATCTGGGGCCGAAGATGAGGAGTTCTGTTTTGAGCTTGTTCACTTTGAGGTGATAACAGGAAATCCAAATAGAAATGTCTTGAAAGCAAGAGTCAATACGAGACTGCTGAGAAGGACAGAGTCAGGGCTGGAGAGGTAAATTAGGGAATCATCCATGTAGAGGAGGCATTTGAAGTCATGGGAGCAAATGAATTGTGCAAGGGAGTGAGAGTATCTGTAGAATCCAAGGGATTCAGAACCAATCATTGAGGGACTCCCACATTTAGAGGGTGGGAGGCAGAGGAGCCTCTGAAAGAGATCACAAAGGGGCTGAAAACTAGGAGAGGACAGTGTCAGTGAAGCCGAGGTTGGGTAATTCATTCATTTATTCAATTGTATTTATTGAGCGCTTACTGTGTGCAGAGCACTGTCCCAAGCGCTTGGGAAGTACAAGTCGGCAACATAAAGAGACGGTCCATCCCCAATAACGGGCTCACAGTGTAGAAGGGGGAGACAGACAACAAAACAAAACATGTAGACAGGTGTCAAAATCGTCGGACTAAATAGAATTAAAGCTATATGCACACCATTAACAAAATAAATAGAATAATAAATATGTACAAGTAAAATAAATAGAGTAGTAAATCTCTACAAATATATATACAAGTGCTGTGGGGACTGGAAGCAGGTAGGGCAGGGGTGGGATGGGGAGGAGGAGAAGAAAAAGGGGTCTCAGTCTGGGAAGGCCTCCGGGAAGAGATGAGCTCTCAGTAGGGCTTTGAATGGAGAAAGAGAGCTAGTTTGGCGGATGTGTGGAGGGAGGGCATTCCATGCCGGGAGAAGGATGTGGGCCGGGGGTCGACAGCGGGACAGGCGAGAACGAGGTCCAGGGAGGAGTTTAGCGGCAGAGGAGTGGAGGGTGCAGGCTGGGCTGGAGAAAGAGAGAAGGGTGGTGAGGTAGGAGGGGGCGAGGGGATGGAGAGCCTTGAAGCCGAGAATGAGGAGTTTTTGCTTGATTCGTAGGTTGACAGACAGCCACTGGAGATTTTTGAGGAGGGGAGTAACATGCCTAGAGCGTTTCTGCACAGAGATGATCCGGGCAGCAGAGTGAAGTATCGACTGAAGTGGGGAGAGACAGGAGGATGGGAGATCAGAGAGGAGGCTGATGCAATAATCCAGTCGAGATAGTATGAGAGATTGAACCAGCAAGGTAGCGGTTTGGAAAGAGAGGAAAGGGTGGATCTTGGCGATGTTATGGGGGACGGGGATTCCTCGGCAGCTACGGGGCAGACGGTACGAGAGCGCTCCCCACCCGAACTGCCGGGGTTGAACACCCGGCTGATGCCCCTCTTCTGGATGACCTGAGGAGCCCAGCCATGTGCCTCACCGCTTCCCTTAGGCCCCACCGTAATATACCTACTGTTGCTGTTGTTGCTGCTGCTGATGCTGTTCCTTCTCCTTGATGACTTTCTCTTCCTCGCCTGACTTCTTCTCCTCCACTGCCAGCTTCTCAAAGAACTGGGGAATGGGAAGTGTTTATAATGTTTCCACAAGAAGTGGGTGGTTGACAGTGTTGAGGGCAACAGAGACATCAAGGATGATGAGGATGGAGGCCGTTGGATTGGGCAAAAGGAAAAACTGGTGACCTTAGAAAAGGCAATTTCAGCGGAGCAAAAGTGGCAGAAGCCAGATTGGAGTGAATCGAGGAAAGAATTTCAGGAGAAGCAGCAGACAATTTGCTCAAGGAGTTTGAAAAAGAATGGTAGGAGGAAGATAGGACAATAGCTGGAAGTAGTTGTGAGGACCAAGAGTGCTTTTTGGAAGATAGGGGATAGGTGAGCACGTGTGCAAGCAATGTGGAAGAAGCCACTGGCCAGTGAATGGTAGCAGATGGCGTCAGAAATACTAGTGGAGGGGGTAGATTTTGAGAGGAGGTTTACTCTTTACCATGATCCCTGTCAATGAAGGGCAATGGATGACCTCGTGGGAGGGTGCAGTGAATACCTGCTGACTCACTGGCATGGAAATATTTCTGGGTTCTACCCGCAATCGTATCTCAATCAATTGTATTTATTAAGTGTTTTTTGGTGCAGAGCACTGTACTAAGCACTGGAAAGAGCACAATACAACGGAGCTGGTAGACATGGCCCCTTCCCTTAAGGGGTTTATAGACTAGCAAGAGAGACAAGCATTAAAATAAGTTAGAGACAGAGGATGCAGCACAGTACAAGGCTTTGGACAAAGTGCTGTGCGACTGGGAGTGGGGTGAATATCAAAGTTCTTAAAGGAAACAGACCCTAATGCTTAGATCAATCAATAAAGAGATGGTATTAGTGAGCACTGACTACATGCAGAGCACTGTACTAAGTGCTTGGAAAATTACAGCGCGTATGACCCCTGTGCTCAAGGAGCTCTGCCACTTGTCAGCTTTGTGACTTTGGACAAGTCACTTAACTTCTCTGTACCTCATCTGTAAAAGAGAGGATTAAAACTGTGAACCCCCCGTGGAACAACCTGATTACCTTGCATCTACCCCAGTGCTTAGAACAGCGCTTGGCACATAGTAATTGCTTAACACCTACCTTTAAAAAAAGAGTAGCTCACATACTAGCTGGGGAGACAGGCATTCAAATAAATTACAAGTAGTGGAAGTGGCAGCAAATAAAGCTATGGACATAAGTGCTGTGTGTCTGTAGGGGGAGTGAGAAAAAACTGTTCTCAAAGGGTACTGATTCAAGTGTATAGATGAAATAGAAGAGAAGTCCAATAGAGTGGGGAAATGAGAGTATAATCAGAGGAGGCTACTTGGAGGAGATGTGATTTAGTATGGTTTTTGAAGATGGTGTGAGTAGGGGTATCACTGCAGTAGCTGCATGGCCTAATGGAAAGACTACAAGGCTGGGAGTCAGAGGACCTTGGTTTGAACATAACTCTGCCACTTGCCTGCTGAGTAATCTTTAAGAGATCTTTCAGAGAAGCAGCATGGCTCAGTGAGAAGAGCAGGGGCTTGGGAGTCAGAGGTCACGGGTTCTAATCCACTTGTCAACTGTGTGACTTTGGGCAAGTCACTTAACTTCTCTGTGCCTCAGTTACCTCATCTGTAAAATGGGGATTAAAAGTGTGAGCCCCACGTGGGACAACCTGAATACCTTGTACGCCCCCAGCTCTTAGAACACATAGTAAACCTGGCACATAGTAAACGCTTAACAAATACCATCATCATCATCATCTTTACAAGTCATTTAACCTCTCTGGGCCCCAGTTTCCTCACCTGTAAAATGGGCATTAAGAACTGTTCTCCCTCCTACTTAGATTGTGAGATGCTGTTTATCTTGTATCCACCCCAGCACTTACAACTGCGTTTCGCACCAAGTAACTGTTCAACAGATACCACAATTATTATTTTATGCTATTGTATCTGGGCCAAAATGCACTCCTGCCTCCTGTCATCCCATCACATTAGAAATTGTCTTGAGATTGGTTATAGCTCTTCTCCAGAAAACCCCCAACACTAATAGTAGACTCAGAAGATGCTCAGTTTGGGATGTTGACTTTGCTCCATTCTCCACTCTCACAGGCAGTTCATGACTCCGCCTAGACCATGTCTAACATCACAAGGGTGACAGAATTCCTCCTCCTGGGATTCTCCGACATCCGGGAGTTGCAGCTGATCCACATTATGCTGTTCCTTCTGGTCTATCTGGCAGCTCTGTTGGGGAATCTCCTCATCATTGCCGTCACCACCCTCGACCGGCAGTTCCACACTCCCATGTACTTCTTCCTCAAGAACCTGTCCGCCCTTGACCTCGGCTACATCTCCATCACAGTCCCCAAATCCGTGTTCAATTCCCTCATGAATGTCAACTCCATCTCTCTGCTGGGCTGCGCTGCCCAGGTATTCCTTGTATTTTTATTCGGTGGATCAGAGTTGTCCCTGCTCACTGTGATGTCCCACGACCGCTATGTCGCCATCTGCCGCCCCCTGCACTATGAGATCATCATGCCCCATGGGGCCTGTGTACGCATGTTGGCTGCCTCTTGGTTCAGCAGCTGTTTGAATGCCATCATGTACACAGCCAGCACCTTCTCTCTATCCTTCTGTGGCCCCAACACTGTCCACCAGTTCTTCTGCGATGGTCCCCAGTTGCTAAGACTTGCATGTTCCTCTGACCATGTCATGGAACATGTGAGTTTAGCAATTGCCATCTGCTTATCTTTCTTCTGTTTCGTGCTCATCGTGGGCTCCTACACCCGCATCTTCTCAGCAGTGCTGAGGATGCCGTCGGTGGAGGGCCGCTCTAAAGCCTTCTCCACCTGTCTGCCCCACCTGGTCGTCGTCACTCTGTACGTCACGTCTGGTTTCTCTGCCTACCTAAAGCCGATATCAGACTCTCCCTCTGCACTGGACCTGCTGGTGTCTGTGTTCTATGCCTTGGTGCCCCCGACCCTTAATCCCCTCATCTACAGCCTGAGGAATCGGGACATGAAGGCAGCGATGGGAAGGCTGCTGTGTCCAAAACATTTCTCAAAGGAGAAACTATCTATTGGATAAAAGGTCCTTCTCCACGGACCACCCTGATCATTCCTCTGATGTAACCAGTCTTCCCTCCAGAATGGTTTTACCTCAACATTGTCTGGGTGACCTAGTGGTAAGAGCACTGGACTGGGAATCCGAGGACCTGGATTCTAGTCCTGGGTCTGCCACTGTCTCTAGTGTGATATTGGAAAACTCAGTAAAAATTTCTTTACCTCTGTTCCCTTATCTTTATAATGGGGATGAAATACCCACTCTCTCCTACTTAGCCTGAGAGCCTATGTGGGGTAAGGACTGTGTTTGTACCCAGCAAACCATGTCCAATACAGTGCTTGGCATATGGTAAGTGTTTTACAGATATCACGATGATTATTATCATTATGAAGCTGGAAATCTTGACCAGTGGCCACGATCGCTCCATGGAGGGGTCCAGGAAAAACACAGACAACCATTCTTAAACACTCCATGCCTCACTACATTGAGAGACCTCTTTGTTTCCCATCTCCTTTCTTTTTTCCTGCCCTCATTTACACTGCCTCCCTCCGACTTCCCCCTTTTCTTTATTTTCCCCTCAAATAAAGAGTGAGCAGTCGTTGTATAGCACAGATGGAGGGTTTGTTTAAAAACGGGGAGAGAATTCTCAGGACATGAGATGGAGTGGGAAAATCTGGAGTAGATCCCTTTCTGTTCTGTCTATCTCTCCGTTCTGTTTACCTTTCTAAATGCTTCATATTGCGCATTGCAGCTAGTGGGACCACAATAAACACCATTCCAAGTCCATCAATGGTATTTATTAAGTGCTTACTGTGTGAGGAGCACTGTGCTAACTGTTTGGGAGAGTACAATGTAATAGCATCGGTAGACACAAGGGAGACAGAAGAGAATTGATCAATCATTCAGTGGTATTTATTGACTCCTTACTGTGTGCTGAGCACTTACTAGTCATTTGGGAGGGTACAATAAAACATAGTTGGTAAACATGACCTCTGGGGTCTGACTCACAGAACTCATGGCAGTTTATTAATTACTGGTGGTAGAATTGAGCTCCTTGAGGTTAGGGGTCGTGTTTCTGAACTCAGAACACATTGTCCTATCTGGACATTGATAAACCAAACTATTCTCTCACTGCGATCGACCCTGCAATTTACCATCTCTCTGTGCTGAATTATCTAGCGAGAGGATATCCTCACTGGCACAAATCAGCCACTATCCTACCCATGGCCATACTGAGAATTTCCTGTTCCAGTGTGGTTTTCCAACTCCAGTCTGTCTGTCCAGGTGTGAAAAGGACAACTGAGTCATTTCTCTATTGCGTGACTGTGGTTGTCCTGTATTTATCTGTTTCTTGTTACTCTGTGCTACCCTTTGGCTTCTCCAGGTTCATGCTCTGTGAAAAACAGGGGAGCCTTGGGCTGTTTCCTGTGAAGACAACACTAGTGGCTGCCCACCCCAGGTGCCAAGGAATCCAACACCGAGAGTCTCTACTCCCTATGGGGCATCCACAGTTTGCCACAGCAGTTTGTTCCCTGTTCCCTCCTTTTCCCCTTTCCAAACCGCAGTCTGAGCTGAGCTCCTGTGACCTGCAGCACACACGGAGAACCATGCTGTCTGCCGCTATCAAAGGATGAATGAAGGGAGCAAGTCAGGGTGTCGTAGAAGGGAAAGGGAGAAGAGGAAAGGAGGGCTTAGTCAGGGAAGGCCTCTTGGAGGAGATGGGCCTTCAATAAGGATTTGATGGTGGAGAGAGTAATTTTCTGTCTGCTATGAGGAGGAAGGGCATTCCAGGCCAGAGGTAGGACAAGGTCAAGAAGTTGGTGGTGAGATAGATGAGGTCAAGGTACGGTGAGACGTTTAGCATTTAAGAAGTGCCGTGTGTGGGCTGGGCTGTAGTCGGAGAGTAGCAGAGTCAGGTAGGAGGGGGCTAGGTGATTGAATGCTTTAAAACCTATTGTGAGGAGGTTTTGTTTGATGCAGAGGTGGATAGGTGACAGTTAATAGACATGATCCCTGACCCCAAGGGGCTTTCAGCCTGGTAGGGAACAGTCATGGTCCCTCCTTCCATGCTTTTGACAGGCTTGTGTCCGCTGGGTTGGCTTCAAGGTGCTGAGGTATCACGTCATCATGGTCCATCTGAGACTGAGGAGAAGGCAGAACCAATTCCTCCCTGGTTGTGCCCTGGGAATAGCCCCATCTCTGAAACCAGGTGGCCTGCCCCACTTGCCCGGATCTGCACTCTGGAGACCCTTTGGGACTTGTACAGCTCCCACTGCTGGGACTTTGCAGTGGACAAGGCTGTGCCAGTCACAGAACAGTCCAGCCCCAGGAGAGTATCTGTGGTGCTTAAAAACAAAATGATTTTCCAGTTAGCCAACCTCCACAAGAGGTGATCCATGGCCTGCAGACCCACAGGAAGAGGAGAGCAGCAGGGCAATTAGGCATGAGCCCACCCCAGGTCAGTGAGTTCCTCCTGAAACGCATGAGGGTTGATGGAGCACTCACTCCTAACACGATGCTAAATGCTGAGCTAAACACAAGTTACCCATAAGGTGTGGGGCGAGACCCCCCTCTTGTCCTCCATAGGAGAAATGAGGGCTTGAGAGGGAAAGGCCTCTTGAAAGAGGTGAGAGTCTTCTAAGGCTTTGAAGATAGGGAGAGTGAGAATCTGCCACATATTAACAGGGATAGAGTCCAAGGTTAGAGGCAGGATGTCGGCCAATGGTCAGAGGTGAGGTAGACAAGACTGTGGTACAGTGAATAGGTTGGCATTAGAGTAGTGAAGCTGAGAGCAAGGCATTTCTATTCGATGTGGAGGTGGATGGGCAACTGCTGGGGATTTCTGAGGACTGGAGAGCCCAATCAATGGATTAATCGATCAATCATATTTTTTAAACTCACTATGTACAATGGTACACAGTGTACAGAACTAATCATTTGGGAGAATACAATACACCAATAAACATACACATCCCCAGCCCACAACGAGTTTAAAGTTTGGAGTAGGAGATGACTGTAAATACAAATAAATAAATTACAGATATGAACCTAAGTGCTGTTGGGCTGATGGAGGGGTGAAGAGAGGGTACAAATCCAAGTGCAAGGGTGATGCAGAGTGGGTGGGAGAAGAGGAAATGAAGGCTTCATTAGGGAAGACCTTTTGGGAGATGTGATTGTGATAAGACTTCGAAGGTGGCGAGAACGATCGTCTGTCAGATATGTAGAGTAACGGCCCTCCAGGTTAGAAGCATGATGTGGGTGAGAGGTTGGCAGTGAGGGAAATGAGACTGAGGTGCGGTGAGTACATTGACATTAGAGGAGTGAAATGTGCGGGCAGGGTTGTAGTCTGAAATCAGGCAGGTGAGGTAAGAGGGGGCAAGGCGACTGAGCACTGGAAAGCCAATGGTAAAAGATTCTGTTTGATACGGAGGTTCATGGGAAACCACTGGAGGTTCCCGAGGATTGGGGAGATGTGGATTGAACATTTTTCTAGAAAAATGATCCAGTCAGCAGCGTGAAATATGATCTGGATTGGGGAAAGACAGGAGGCAGCTTCGGTCAGCCAGGAGGCTGCTGCAGTCATCGAGTCAGACTATGATAAGTGCTTGAATCAACATAGCAGCAATTTGGATGGAGAGTTAAGGAGGGGTTTCAGTGGTGTTGTGAAGGTAAAAGCAACAGGGTTTGGTGACATATTGAATATGTGGGTTAAATGAGAGAGATGTCGATGATAATGGCAGGAATGCACACTTGTGACACAAGGAGGCTAGTGGTGTTGTCTTCAGTGATCCTAAAGACAGGGGGAGGACAGAGTCTGGGGCCGAAGATGAGGAGTTCTGTTTTGAGCTTGTTCACTTTGAGGTGACAACAGGAAATCCAAATAGAAATGACTTGAAGGAAAGAGTAAATATGAGACTGCTGAGAAGGAGAGAGTCTGGGCTGGAGAGGTAAATTAGGGAATCATCCATGTAGAGGAGGTATTTGAAGTCATGGGAGCAAATGAATTGTCCAAGGGAGTGGGTGTATCTGTAGAATCAAAGGGGTTCTGAACCGATCCTTGATGGACTCCCACATTTAGAGGGTGGGAGGCAGAGGAGCCTGTGAAAGGGGTCACAAATGGGTGGAAAACTAGGAGAGGACAGTGTCAGTGAAGGCCGAGGTTGGGTAATTCATTCATTCATTCAATTGTATTTATTGAGCGCTTACTGTGTGCAGAGCACTGTACTAAGCGCTTGGGAAGTACAAGTCGGCAACATATAGAGACGGTCCTTCCCCAATAATGGGCTCACAGTATAGAAGGGGGAGACAGACAACAAAACAAAACGTGTAGACAGGTGTCAAAATCGTCAGAACAGATAGGATTAAAGCTATATGCACATCATTAACAAAATAAATAGAATAGTAAATATGTACAAGTAAAATAAATAGAGTAGTAAATCTCTACACATATATATACAAGTGCTGTGGGGACTGGAAGCAGGTAGGGCGGGGGTGGGGTGGGGAGGAGGAGAGGAAAAAGGGGGCTCAGTCTGGGAAGGCCTCCTGGAAGAGATGAGCTCTCAGTAGGGCTTTGAAGGGAGAAAGAGAGCTAGTTTGGCAGATGTGTGGAGGGAAGGCATTCCAGGCCGGGGGAAGGACGTGGGCCGGGGGTCGACGGTGGGACAGGCGAGAACGAGGTCCAGTGAGGAGGTTAGCAGCAGAGGAGCGGAGGGTAAGGGCTGGGCTGGAGAAGGAGAGAAGGGAGGTGAGGTAGGAGAGTGAGGTGATGGAGAGCCTTTGAAGCCGAGAGTGAGGAGTTTTTGCTTGATTTGTAGGTTTGACAGGCAGCCACTGGAGATTTTTGAGGAGGGGAGTAACATGCCCAGAGCGTTTCTGCACAAAGATGATCCGGGCAGCAGAGTGAAGACTGAAGTGGGGAGAGACAGGAGGATGGGAGATCAGAGAGGAGGCTGATGCAATAATCCAGTCGGGATAGTATGAGAGATTGAACCAGCAAGGTAGTGGTTTGGATGGAGAGGAAAGGGTGGATCTTGGCGATGTTATGGGGGATGGGGATTCCTCGGAAGCTACGGGGCAGACGGTCCGAGAGCGCTCCCCACCTGAACTCCCAGGGTCGGCACCCTGCTGATGCTCCTCTTCCAGGTGACCTGAGGAGCCCGGCCAGGTGCCTCACTGCTTCCCTTAGGCCCCACCGGAATATACCTGCTGTTGCTGTTGCTGCTTTCTCTTCCTCGCCCGACTGCTTCTCCTTCACTGTCAGCTCTTCAAAGAACTGGGGAATGGCAAGTGTTTGTAATGTTTCCACAAGAAGGGGGTGGTGGATAGTGTTGAGGGCAACTTATACATCAAGGATGATGAGGATGGAGGCCATTGGATTGGGCAAAAGGAAAAACTGGTGACCTTAGAGAAGGCAGTTGCAGCAGAGCAAAAGGGGCAGAAACCAGATTGGAGTGAATCGAGGACAGAATTGGAGGAGAAGAAGCTGACAGCTTGCTCAAGGAGTTTGGAAAGGAATGGTAGGAGGAAGATAGGACAAAGCTGGTGGTAGTTGTGAGGACAAAGAGTGCTTTTTTGAAGATAGGGGATACGTGAGCACGTTTACAAGCAACGTAGAAGAAGCCACTGGCCAGTGAATGGTAGCAGATGGGGTCAGAAACACTGGCTGGAGGGGGTAGATTTTGAGAGTAGGTTTACTCTTTACCATGATCCCTGTCAATGAAGGGCAGTGGATGACCTCGTGGGAGGGTGCAGTGAATACGTGCTGACTCACTGGCATGGAAATATATCTGGGTTCTACCTGCAATTATATCTTTGTCAATTGTATTTATTAAGTGCTTTTTGGTGCAGAGCACTGTACTGAGCACTGGGAAGAGCACAATACAACAGAGCTGGAAGACATGACCCCTTCCCTTAAGGGGTTTATAGACTAGTAAGAGAGACAAGCATTAATTAAAATTAAAACAGATAGAGGACGCAGCACGGTATAAGGCTTTGGACAAAGTGCTGTGCGACTGGGAGTGGGGTGAATATCAAAGGTCTTAAAGGATACAGACCCTAATGCTTAGATCAATCAATAAAGAGACGGTATTAGTGAGCACTGACAACGTGCAGAACACTGTACTAAGTGCTTGGAAAATTACACCGCATATGACCACTGTGCTCAAGGAGCTCTGCCACTTGTCAGCTTTGTGACTTTGGGCATATCACTTAACTTCTCTGTGCCTCAGTTACCTCATCTGTAAAAGAGGGGATTAAAACTGTGAACCCCCCGTGGAGCAACCTGATTACCTTTGCATCAACCCCAGTGCTTAGAACAGCTCTTGGCACATAGTAATCGCTTAACAACTACCATTAAAAAAAAGTAGCTAACATACTAGTTGGGGAGACAGGCATTCAAATAAATTACAAGTAGTGGATGTGGCAGCAAATAAAGATAAGGACCTAAGTGCTGTGTGTCTGTGGGTGGAGTGAGAAAAAACGTTCTCAAAGGGTACTGATTCAAACGTATAGATAAAATAGAAGAGAAGGCCAATAGAGTGGGGAAGTGAGAGTATAATCAGAGGAGGCTACTTGGAGATGTGATTTAGTAGGCTTTTTGAAGATTGGTGTGAGTAGGAGTATCACTGCAGTAGCCGCATGGCCTAGTGGAAAGACTACGAGGCTGGGAGTCAGAGGACCTTGGTTTTAACATGACTCTGCCACTTGCCTGCTGGGTGATCTTTAAGAGTTCTTTCAGAGAAGCAGCATGGCTCAGTGAGAAGAGCACAGGCTTGGGAGTCAGAGGTCACGGGTTCTAATCCACTTGTCAACTGTGTGACTTTGGGCAAGTCACTTAACTTCCTCTGTGCCTCAGTTACCTCATCTGTAAAATGGGGATTAAAAGCGTGAGCCCCACGTGGGACAACCTCACTACCTGGTACTCCCCTAGCACTTAGAACACATAGCTAGCTTGTCACATAGGAAGCGCTTAACAAATGCCATCATCATCAGCTTTAAAAGTCATTTAACCTCTCTGCGCCCCAGTTTCCTCACCTGTAAAATGGGGATTAAGAACTGTTCTCCCTCCTACTTAGATGGTGAGGTGATGTTTACCTTGTATCTACCCCAGCACTTAGAACTGCGTTTCTCACAAAGTAAGTGCTCAACAGATACCGCAATTCTTATTTTTTGCCGTTGTATCTGGGCCAAAATGCAGTCCTGCCTCCTGTCATCCCATCACATTATAAATTTTCTTGAGATTGGTTATAGCTCTTCTCCAGAAAACCTCCAACACTAATAGTAGACTCAGAAGATGCTCAGTTTGGGATGTTGACATTGCTCCCTTCTCCACTCTCACAGGAAGTTCATGACACCTCCCAGACCATGTCCAACATCACGACGGTGACAGAATTCCTCCTCCTGGGATTCTCCAACATCCGGGAGATGCAGCTGATCCACGCTGCACTGTTCCTTCTGGTCTATCTGGCAGCCCTGATGGGGAATCTCCTCATCATTGCCGTAACCACCGTTGACCGGCACTTCCACACCCCCATGTACTTCTTCCTCAAGAACCTGTCCATCCTTGACCTCGGCTACATCTCCGCCACAGTCCCCAAATCCATCCTCAATTCCCTCATGAATGTCAACTCCATCTCTCTGCTGGGCTGCGCTGCCCAGGTATTCCTCGTATTTTTATTCGCGGGATCAGAGATGGCCCTGCTCACAGTGATGTCCCACGACCGCTATGTCGCTATCTGCCGCCCCCTGCACTATGAGATCATCATGGCCCACGGGGCCTGTGTACGCATGTTGGCTGCCTGTTGGTTCATCAACTGTTTGAGTGCCATCACATACACAGCCAGCACCTTCTCTCTATCCTTCTGCGGCCCCAAAACTGTCCACCAGTTCTTCTGCGATGGTCCCCAGTTGCTAAGACTTACATGTTCCACTGACCATGTCATGGATGATGTGATTGTAACCATCGACATGAGCTTAGCTTCCTTCTGCTTCGTGCTCATCGTGGGCTCCTACGCCCGCATCTTCTCAGCAGTGCTGAGGATGCCGTCGGCGGAGGGCTGCTCCAAAGCCTTCTCCACCTGTCTGCCTCACCTGGCTGTCATCACTCTGTACATCACGTCTGGTTTCTCTGCCTACCTAAAGCCAATATCAGACTCTCCCTCTGCACTGGACCTGCTGGCGTCTGTGTTCTATGCCATGGTGCCCCCTACCCTTAATCCCCTCATCTATAGCCTGAGGAACCGGGACATGAAGGCGGCGATGGGAAGGCTGCTGTGGCCAAAACATTTCTCAAAGGAGAAACTATCCATCGGATAAAAGGTCCTTCTCCACGGACCGCCCTGATCATTCCTCTGACTTAACCAGTCTTCACTCCAGAATGCTTTCACCACAGCATAGTCTGAGTGATCTAGTGGAAAGAGCACTGGCCTGGGAGTCCGAGGACCTGGGTTCTAGTCCTGGGTCTGCCACTGTCTGTAGGGTGACATTGGCAAAGTCAGTAAAAATTTCTGTGCCTCTGTTTCTTTATCTTTATAATGGGGATGAAATACCCACTCTCTCCTCCATAGACTGAGAGCCTATGTGGGGTAAGGACTGTGCTTGTACCCAGCAAACCATGTCTAATACAGTACTTGGCAAATGGTAAGTGCTTTACAGATATCACGATTATTATTATCATTATGAAGCTGGAAATCTTGACCAGTGGCCACGATCACTCCATGGAGGGGTCCAGGAAAAACACAGGCAACCATTCTTACGCACTCCATGCCTCGCTACAGTGAGAGACCTCTTTGTTTCCCATCTCCTTTCTTCTTTCCTGCCCTCATTTACGCAGCCTCCCTCCAAATTCCCCATTTTCTTTATTTTCCCCTCAAATGAAGAATGAGCAGTCATTCTGAAGCACAGATGGAGGGTTTGGTTAAAAACAGGGAGAGAATTCAGAAGACATGAGATGGTGTGGGAAAATCTGGAATAGATCTCCTTCTGTTTGTTGTTGTTAGACTGTTAACTCCTGGTGGGCAGATGACATATCTCTCCTTTCTGTTTACCTTTCCAAATGCTTCATTATTGTGCGTTGTGGCTACTGGGACCTCAGTAAATACCGTTCCAATTAAGCAATGATATTTATTAAGTGCTTACTGTGTGAGGAGCACTGTACCAAGTGCTTGGGAGGGTACAGTATATTAGCATCGGTAGACACAATCCCTTGCCTCAGATAGCTCACAATCTTAGTTTAATGAATCAAATTAAGAAGCTCCAACTGCTCTTACCCAGAAGAGAATTGAGCAATCATTCTGTGGTATTTATTGACTCCTTACTGTTTACTGAGCCCTTACTGCTCACTTGGGATGGTACAATAAAATATAGTTGGTAAACATGATCTCTGCGGTCTGACGCACAGAACTCATGGCAGTGTATTACTTACTCGTGGTAGGATTGAGCTCCTTGAGGTTAGGGGTCGTGTTTCTGAACTCAAAACACATTATCCTATCTGGACATTGATAAACCCAAATATTTTCTCACTGCGATCGACCCTGCAATTTACCATCTCTCTGTGATGAATTTTCTAGCATGAGGATATCCTCACTGGCATAAATCAGCCACTATCCTCCCCATGGCCCTACTGAGAATTTCATATTACAGTGTGGTTTTCCAACTCCAGTCTGTCTGTCCAGGTGTGAAAAGGACAACTGAGTCATTTCTCTATTGCGTGACTGTGGTTGTCCTGTATTTATCTGTTTCTTGTTACTCTATGCTACCCTTGGCTTCCTCAGGTTCAGGTTCTGTGAAAAAGCGGGGAGCCTTGGGCTGTTTCCTGCGAGAGACAACACTAGTGTCCGCCCACCCCAGGTGCCAATGAGTCCAGCACCGAGAGCCTCTACGGCCGTGGGGCATCCCCGGGTTGCCACAGCAGTTGTTCCCTGTTCCTTCCTTTTCCCCTTTCCAAACCACAGTCTGAGCTGAGCTCCTGTGACCTGCAGGACACACGGAGAACCATGCTGTCTGTCGCTATCAAGGAATGAATGAAGGGAGCAAGGCAGGGTGTCGTAGAAGGGAAAGGGAGAAGAGGAAAGGAGGGCTTAGTCAGGGAAGGCCTCTTGGAAGAGGTGTGCCTTCAATAATGCTTTGAAGGTGGAGAGACTAATTTTCTGTCCGATATGAGGAGGAAGGGCATTCCAGGCCAGAGGTAGGACAAGGACAAGAAGTTGGTGGTGAGATAGATGAGGTCAAGGTAAAGTGAGAAGTTTAGCATTAAAGGAGTGCCGTGTGTGGGCTGGGTGGTAGTAGGAGAGTAGCAGAGTCAGGTAGGAGGGGGCTAGGTGATTGAATGCTTTAAAACCTTCAGTGAGGAGTTTTTGTTTGATGCGGAGGTGGATAGGCGACCATTGGAGTTTCTTGAGGAGTGGGGAAATGTGGACTAAACATTGTTGTAGAAAACAGATCTGGGCAGCAGAGTAAAGTATGGACTGGAGTGGGGAGAGACAGGAGGCTGGGATGTCAGCAAGGAGGCTGATAGAGTAATCCAGGCAGTGTAGGATAATTGATTGGATTAATGTGGTAGCAGTTTGGATGGAGAGGAAAGGGCAGATTGTAGTGATGTCATGAAGGTGGAATTGACAAGATTTAGTGTTGGATTGGAATATTTGGGTTGATTGAGAAAGCGGAGTTAAGGATAACGCCAAAGTTTACTTGTCAGTGAAGAGGGGTTTGAAATACAGGCACAGTGATCTAGAGGGGATCTGCGCCTGGAAAATGTTTGTGTAGGAGGATGTCCTCTTCTATCAATCAGTCAATCCATCTACCAGTCTTACTAACTGACCATTTACTGTGGACAGAATACCGTACTAAGCGCTGAAAGAGTACAATAGAGTTAATAGATATGATCCCTGATCCCAAGGGGCTTTCAGTCTGGTAGGGAACAGTCATGGTCCCTCCCTTCCATGCATTTGCCAGGCTTGTGTCCACTGGGTTGGCTTCAAGGTGCTGAAGTATCACGTCATCATGGTCAATCTGAGACTGAGGAGAAGGCAGAACCAATTCCTCCCTGGTTGTGCCCTGGGAATAGCCCCATCTCTGAAACCAGGTGGCCTGCCCCACTGGCCCGGATCTGAATTCTGGAGACCCTTTGGGACTTGTGCAGCTCCCACTTCTGGGACTTTGTGGTGGACAAGGCTGTGCCAGTCACAGAACAGTCCCGCCCCAGGAGAGAATCTATGGTGCTTAAAATCAAAATGATTTTCCAGTTAGCCAACCTCCGCAAGAGGCGATCGATGGCCTGCAGACCCACAGGATGAGGAGAGCAATTAAGCACGAACCCATCCAAGGTCAGTGAGTTCCTCCTGAAATGCGTGGGCTTGATAAAGCACTCACTCCAAACACGATGCTAAATGCTGAGCTAAACACAAGTTATCAATAAGATGTGGGGAGAGACCTCCCCTCAGGTCCTCAGTAGGGGAAATGAGGGCTTGAGAGGGAAAGGCCTCTTGGAAGAGGTGAGATTCTTATAAGGCTTTGAAGATAGGGAGAGTGAGAGTCTGCCACATATTAACAGAGTTAGAGTCCCAGGTTAGAGGAAGGATGTCGGCCAGTGGTCAGAGGTGAGGTAGACAAGACTGAGGTACAATGAGTAGGTTGGCATTAGAGTGGTGAAGCGTGTGGCCTGGGTTGTAGCTGTTTAATCAGCCAGGTAAGATATGAAGGGCCGGGCCGATTGAGAATTGAAAAGCTGAGAGCAAGGCATTTCTATTCGATGCGGAGGTGGAAGGGCAACCGCTGGGGATTTTTGAGGACTGGAGAGCCCAATCAATGGATTAATCGATCAATCATATTTATTAAACGCTTACTGTGTACTATGGACCGAACTAATCATTTGGGAGAGTACAACACACCAATAAACAGACACATCCCCAGCCCACAACGAGCTTAAAGTCTGGAGTGGGAGATGGCTGTAAATATAAATAAAGAAATTACAGATATGCACCTAAGTGCTGTTGGGCTGATGGAGGGGTGAAGAGAGGGTACAAATCCAAGTGCAAGGGTGATGCAGAGGGGGTGGGAGAAGAGGAAATGAAGGCTTCATTAGGGAAGACCTTTTGGAGGAGATGTGCTTGTGATAAGACTTTGAAGGTGGCAAGAATGATCGTCTGTCAGATATGTAGAATAACAGCCTTCCCGGTCAGACGCATGATGTGGGTGAGAGGTTGGCAGTGAGGGAAATGAGACTGAGGTGCGGTGAGTACTGTTGACGTTAGAGGAGTGAAATGTGCGAGCCGGTTTGTAGTCTGAAATCAGGCAGGTAAGGTACGAGGGGGCAAGGCGAAAAAAGTTTCTGTTTGATATGGAGGTTTGTGGGAAACCACTGGAGGTTCCCGAGGAGTGGGGAGATGTGGACTGAACATTTTTCTAGAAAAGTGATCCGGTCAGCAGAGTAAAGTATGAACTGGACTGGGGAAAGCCAGGAGGCAGCAAGGTCAGCCAGGAGGCTGCTGCAGTCATCAAGTCAGACTACGATAAGTGCTTGAATCAACATAGCAGCAATTTGGATGAAGAGTTAAGGATGGATTTCAGTGATGTTCTGAAGGTAAAAGCAACAGGGTTTGTTGACATATTGAATATGTGGGTTAAATGAGAGAGATGTCGATGATAATGGCAAGAATACACACTTCTGACACAAGGAGGATAGTGTTGTTGTCTTCAGTGATCTTAAAGAGGGGGAGGACAGAGCCTGGGGCTGAAGATGAGGAGTTCAGTTTTGAGATGGTTTAACAACCGCTGGTGACAACAGGAAATCCAAATAGAAATGTCTTGAAGGCAAGAGTAAATATGAGGCTGCTGAGAAGGAGAGAGTGAGGGCTGGAGAGGTAGATAAGGGAATCATCCATGTAGAGAAGGTGGTTGAAGTCATGGGAGCAAATGAATTGTCCAAGGGAGTGGGTGTATCCCGAGAATAAAAGGGGATCTAGAACCGATCCTTGAGGGCCTTAGAACAGTGCTATGCACATAGTAAGTGCGTAACAAATGCCATCATCATCGTTATTATTATTATTATTATTATTATTAAGAGGGTGGGAGGCAGAGGAGCCTGTGAAAGAGATCAGAAAGGAGCAGAAAACTAGGAGAGGACAGTATCAGTGAAGCCGAGGTTGGATAATGTTTCCAGAAGAAGGGGGTGGTCAACAGTGTTGAAGGCAGCTTAGAGGGCAAGGATGATTAGGATGGAGGCCTCTGGGTTTGGCAAAAGGAGATCACTGGTGACCTTAGAGAAGGCAGTTTCAGTGGAGCAAAGGGGGCAGAAACCAGATTGGAGTAGATCAAGGACAGAATTGGAGGAGAAGAAGCTGAGAACTCGCTCAAGGAGTTTGGAGGGGACTAGTAGGAGGGAGATAGGACAATAGCAGGTGGGGGTTGGGGGGACAAAGAGCGTTTTTTTTTAAGATAGGGGATACGTGAGCATGTTTCCAAGCAACATAGAAGAAGCCACTGGACAGTGAGTGGTAGAAGATGGGGTCTGAAGCACTGGTGGAAGGTGTAGATTTTGAGAGGAGGTCTACTCTTTACCATGATCCCTGTCAATGAAGGGTAGTGAACGACCTTGTGGGAGGGTGCGGTGAATACGTGCTGACTCACTAGCATGGAAATATATCTGGATTCTACCTGGAATCCTATCTCAATCAATTGTTTTTATTAAGTGCTTTTTGGTGCTGAGCACTGTACTAAGCACTGGGAGGCGCACAATATAATAGAGTAGGTTCATTTACTCATTCAGTAGTATTTCTTGAGCGCTTACTGTGTGCAGAGCACTATACTAAACACTTGGAAAGTACAATTCAGCAACAGACAAAAGTAGGTAGACATGATTCCTTCTCGTAAGAGGTTTATAGTCTAGTAGGAGAGACAAGCATTAAAAGAAATTACAGGTAGGGGAAGCAGCAAAGTATAAGGCTACGGACAAAGTGCTGACTGGCGCTGGGGTGCATATAAAAATTCTTAAAGGATACAGACCCTAATGCTTGGAACAATCAATAAATAAATGATACTTATTGAGCACTTACTAAGTGCAGAGCACTGTACTATGTGCTTGGAAAACTACAGCGCAACATGACCACTGTCCTCAAGGAGTTCTGCCACTTGTCAGTTTTGGGACTGTGGGCAAGTCACTTAACTTCTCTGTGCCTCAGTTACCTCATCTGTAAAAAGGTGGATTAAATCTGTGAGCCCCATGTGGGACAACCTGATTACCTTGCATCTACCCCAGCGCTTAGAAGAGTGCTTAGCACATAGTAATCGCTTAACTAATACCATTAAACAAAAGGAGCTAACATACTAGTTGGGGAAACAGGCATTAAAATAAATTCCAAGTAGTGGAAGTGGCGGCAAATAAAGATATGAACGTAAGTGCTGTGTGTCTGGGAGTGGAGTGAGAAAAAAAGTTCTCATAGGGTACTGATTCAAGTGTATAAATGACATAAAAGAGAAGGCCAGTAGAGTGGGGAAATGAGAGTACAATCAGAGGAGGCTACTTGGAGGAGATGTGATTTAGTAGGGCTTTTGAAGATGGTGTGCATAGGAGTGCCACCACAGTAGCTGCATGACCTGTTGGAAAACCACAAAGCTGGGAGTCAGAGGACCTTGGTTTTAACATGACTCTGCCACTTGCCTGCTGGGTGATCTTAGCATGTCATTCAACCCCTATGGGCCCCAGTTTCCTCACATGTAAAATGGGGATTAAGGACGACTGTTCTCCCTCCTACTTAGATTGAGGTGCTGGTTATCTGGTATCTACCCCAGCACTTAAAACTGTGTTTGGCACATCTGTTACGTGCTTAACAGATAGCCTAATTATTATTTTTTGCTGTTGTATCTGGGCCAAAATGCACTCCTGCCTCCTGTCACCCCATCAGATGATAAATTTTCTTGAGATTGGTTATAGCTTTTCTCCAGAAAACCCCCAACACTAATAGTAGATTCAGAAGATGCTCAGTTTGGGATGTTGACTTTGCACCATTCTTCACTCTCACAGGCAGCTCATGTCATCGCCCAGACCATGTCTAACATCACGACGGTGACAGAATTCCTCCTCCTGGGATTCTCCGACATCCGGGAGTTGCAGCTGATCCACATTACGCTGTTCCTTCTGGTCTATCTGGCAGCTCTGTTGGGGAATCTCCTCATCATTGCCGTCACCACCCTCGACCGGCAGTTCCACACTCCCATGTACTTCTTCCTCAAGAACCTGTCCAGTCCTTGACCTCGGCTACATCTCCATCACAGTCCCCAAATCCGTGTTCAATTCCCTCACGAATGTCAACTCCATCTCTCTGCTGGGCTGCGCTGCCCAGGTATTCTTCTTATTTTTATTCGGTGGATCAGAGTTGTCCCTGCTCACGGTGATGTGCCACGACCGCTATGTCGCCATCTGCCGCCCCCTGCACTATGAGATCATCATGGCCCACGGGGCCTGTGTACGCATGTTGGCGGCCTGTTGGTTCAGCAGCTGTTTGAATGCCATCATGTACACAGCCAGCACCTTCTCTCTATCCTTCTGTGGCCCCAACACTGTCCACCAGTTCTTCTGCGATGGTCCCCAGTTGGTAAGACTTGCATGTTCCACTGACCATGTCCCGGAAGATGTGAGTTTAGCCATTACCATCTGCTTATCTTTCTTCTGCTTCATGCTCATCGTGGGCTCCTACATCCGCATCTTCTCGGCCTGTGCTGAGGATGCCGTCGGCGGAGGGCCGCTCCAAAGCCTTCTCCACCTGTCTACCCCACCTGGTCGTCGTCACTGTGTACGTCACATCTGGCATGTCTGCCTGCCTAAAGCCAATATCAGACTCTCCCTCTGCACTGGACCTGCTGGTGTCTGTGTTCTATACTTTGATACCCCCTACCCTTAATCCCCTCATCTATAGCCTGAGGAACCGGGACATGAAGGCAGCGATGGGAAGGCTGCTATTGTCAAAACATCTCACAAAGGAGAAACTATCTATCAGATAAAAGGTCCTTCTCCACGGACCGCTCTGATCATGCCTCTGACTTAACCAGTCTTCACTCCAGAATGGTTTTACCGCAGCATTGTCCGGGTGACCTAGTGGAAAGAGCACTGGCCTGGGAGTTAGAGGACCTGGATTCTTGTCCTGGCTCTGCCACTGCCTGTAGTGTGATATTGGAAAAGTCAGCAAAACTTTCTGTGCCTCTGTTTCCTCATCTATAAAACGGGGATAAAATACCCATTCTCCCTCCTACTTAGACTGAGAGCAAACTATTTTTCTTCCCTTATTGACACCCATGCCCATCACCCCCTTCAGCAGTTCCAGACATTTAACTCCCTCCTCAGGCGCCCCTGTTCCTCCTCCTCCTCCATCCCTCACCCACAACGATCTGGCCACCTACTTCATTAGGAAAATTAACACCATCAGGTCTGAGCACCATAAATTCACCCCTCCCCCTTCTCCATCACCCCGCTCTCAACTTTCTCCTCTACCTTCCCATCCTTCCCAGCAGTAACTTCAGATGAGATCTCCTCCCTCCTCTCAAATGCCACTCCATCCACCTGTGCTTCAGACCCCATTCCCTCTCATCTTATGAAAACGCTCACCCCTTCCCTCCTCCCCTCCTTAACGTCCATCTTCAACCGCTCGCTCTCTACTGGTTTCTTCCCCTCTGACTTCAAACAAGGCCACGTCTCCCCTATCCGAAAAATACCCTCTTGACTCCACTGCCCCTTCCAGTTATCACCCTGTCTCCCTCCTACCTTTCCTTTCCAAACTCCTAGAACGAGTCATCTGTACACACTGCCTCAAATTCCTCAACTCCAACTCTCTCCTAGACCCCCTCCAATCTGGCTTCCGTCCCCTCCACTCCACAGAAACAGCCCTCTCAAAGCTCACCAATGACCTGATTCTTGCAAAATCCAATGGCTCCTACTCTATCCTAATCCTCGTCTACCTCTCAGCTGCCTTAGACACTGTGGACCATCCCCTTCTCCTCAACACGTTATTCAACCTTGGCTTCCCGGACTCCATCCTCTCCTGGTTCTCCTCTTATCACTATGGCCTTACATTCTCAGTCTCCTTCGTGGGCACCTCCTCCCCCTCCCATCCCCTTACTGTAGGGGTTCCTCAAGGGTCAGTTCTTGGTCTCCTTCTGTTCTCCATCTAAACTCACTCCCTTGGTGAATTCATTCGCTCCCACAGCTTCAACTAGCCTCTCTACACAGATGACACCCACATCTACATTTCCTCCCCTGTTCTCTCTCCCTCCCTCCAGGCTCGAATCTCCTCCTGCCTTCAGGACATCTCCACCAGGATGTCTGCCCACCACCTTAAGATCAACATGTCCAAGACTGAGCTCCCTATCTTCCCTCCCAAACCCTGTCCTCTCCCTGACTTTGCCATCACTGTGGCAGCACTATGATCCTTCTGGTCTCATAACCCCACAATCTTCATGTCGTCACTGACTTCACTCTCTCATTCACCCCACACATCCAATCCGTCACCAAAGCCTGCCCATCTCACCTTCACAACAGCGCCAAGATCCGCCGTTTCCTCTGCATCCAAACCGCTACCTTGTTGGTACAATCTCTCATCCTATCCCGACTGGATTACTGCATCAGCCTCCTTTCTGATCTCCCATCCTCCTGTCTCTCCCCACTTCAGTCGATACTTCACTCTGCTGCCCGGATCATCTCTGTGCAGAAACGCTTTGGGCATGTTACTGCCCTTCTCAAAAATCTCCAGTGGCTGTCTGTCAACCTACGAATCAAGCAAAAACTCCTCACTCTCGGCTTCCAGGCTCTCCATCCCCTCGCCCCCTCCTACCTCACCACCCTTCTCTCCTTCAACAGCCCAGCCCGCACCTTCCACTCCTCTGCCATTAGCTGCCTCAATGTGCCTCATTGCTGCCTGTCCCACCATCGACCCCTGTCCCACGTCCTACCACTGGCCTGGAATGCCCTCCCTCCACACAACCACCCAATTAGCTCTCTTCCTCCATTCAAAGCCCTACTGAGAGCTCACCTCCTCCAGGACGCCTTCCCAGACTGAGCCCCCCCTTTTCCTCTGCTCCTCCACCCCTCCTCATCACCCCCACTCCCTCCCTCTGAACTACCCCCTTCCCCTCCCCACAGCACTTGTGTATATTTGTAACTATCTATTACTCTGGTTTTTTAATGATGTGTTAATATCTATAACTCTATTTATCTATTTTGATGGTATTGACACCTGTCTACTTGTTTTGTTTTGTGGTCTGTCTCCCCCTTCTAGTCTCTGAGCCTGTTGCTGGGTGGGACTGTCTCTATCTGTTGCTGAATTGTACTTTCCAAGTGCTTAGTACAGTGCTCTATACACAGTAAGCACTCAATAAATATGATTGAATGAATGAAATGAATGAATGAAAGGACTGTGTTTGAACCCAACAAACTATATCTAATACAGTGCTAGCATATGGTAAGTGCTTAACAGTTATCACGATTGTAATTATCATTATGAAACATGAAATCTTGACCTGTGGCCATGATCGCTCCAAGGAGGGGTCCAGCAAAAACTCAGTCTACAATTCTTACACACGCCATGCCTTTCTATACTGAGAGACATCTTTGTTTCCCTTCTCCTTTCTTCTACCTTCCCCTTATTTACACTTCCTCCCTTCCACTTCCCCCTTGTCTTTATTTTCCTCTCAAATGAAGAGTGAGCAGTCAGTCTGAAGCACAAATGGAGGGTTTGGTGAAAACCTGGGAGAGAATTCTGAAGACATGAGATGGAGTGGGAAAATCTGGAATAGATCGCTTTCTGTTTGTTTTTGTTAGAGTGTAAACTCCTGGTGGGCAGATGACATATCTCTCCTTTACGTTTACCTTTCCAAATGGTTCATACTGTGCGTTGCGGCTAGTGGGACCTCAATAAATACCATTCCAAATCAATCAATGGTATTTCTGAAGTGATTATTGTGTTAGGAGCACTGTACCAAGTGCTTGGGAAAGTACAGTATAATAGCATTTGTAGACACAATCCCTTGCTCGGTTAGCTTACAATCTTAGTGGAATGAATCAAATTAAGAAGCTCCAGCTGCTCCCCCTTCTAGACTGTGAGCCCGCTGTTGGGTAGGGACCGTCTCTATATGTTGCCAACTTGTACTTCCCAAGCACTTAGTACAGTGCTCTGCACACAGTAAGCACTCAATAAACACGATTGAATGAATGAATGAATAAATGAATGCTTGGGAGTGTATGGTATAAAAGCTTTGGTAGACACAATCCCTTGCTGGGACACCTTACAGTCTTAGTGGAATGAATCAAATTAAGAAGCTCCAAATGCTCTTACCCAGAAGAGAATTGAACAATCATTCAGTGGTATTTATAATAATAATAATAATGGCATTTGGTAAGTGCTTACTATGTGCGAAGCACTGTTCTAAGTGCTGGGGGGGATACAAGATTATCAGGTTGTCCCACGTGGGGCTCACAGTCTTAATCCCCATTTTACAGACAAGGTAACTGAGGCCCAGAGAAATTAAGTGAATTGTCCAAGGTCACACAGCAGACATGTGGCAGAGCCGGGATTAGAACCCATGACCTCTGACTCCCAAGCCCATGCTCTTTCCACTGAGCCCGGCTGCTCTCATTTTAACAATTTAACAATTTTTCCAATTCTTCTTCTTCTGTTGCTTTCCAAACCTTGGGATATGATGACTGAACCTTCCCAATCCCTTAAAAGGAAACAATCGCAAAGACAAAGTAGACATCCAGATCTGTACATATGTATGATACCGAATAACGTATATCTGCTTTTAGCCCCTTAGCCAGGCTAAGGCTTTATTGACTCCTTAATGTGTGCTGAGCATTTACTAGTCACTTGGGGGAGTACAATAAAATAGAGTTGGTAAACATGATCTCTGGGGTCTGACTCACAGACTTCATGGCAGTTTATTAATTACTGGTGGTAAGATTGAGCTCCTTGAGGGCAGGGGTTGTGTTTCTGAACTATCTGGACATTGATAAACCCAACTATTCTCTCATTGCAATCGACCCTGCAATTTACCATCTCCCTGTGCTGAATTTTCTAGCATGAGGAAATCCCGACTAGCACAAATCAGCCTCCGTCGTCCCCATGGCCCTACTGAGAATGTTATGTTAGCATGTAGTTTTCCAATTCCAGTCCGTCCAGGTGAGAAAATGACAACTGTGTCATTTCTCAATTTCATGACTGTGGTTGTCCTGTATTTACCTGTTTCTTGTTACTCTTTGCTACATTTGGCTTCCTCAGGTTCAAGCTCCATGACAAAGTGGAGAGCCTTGGGCTGTTTCCTGTGGAGACAACAATGGTGTCCACCCTCCCCAGGTGCCAAGGTGTCCAGCACCGAAAGCATCTGCTGAAATGGGGCATCCCCGGGTTGCCATAGCAGTGTGTGTTCCCTGCTCCCTCCTTTTTCTCTTTCCAAACCACAGTCTGAGTTGAGCTCCTGTGCCCTGCAACACACACGGAGAACCATGCTGTCTGCTGCTATCAAGGGATAAGTGAAGGGAGCAAGTCAGGGTGCCATAGAAGGGAAAGGAAGAAGAGGAAAGGAGGGCTTAGTCTGGGAATGGCCTATTGGAGGAGATGCACCTTCAATAAGGCTTGGAAGGCGGAGAGAGTAATTTTCTTTCTGATATGAGGAAGAAGGGCATTCCAGGCCAGAGGTAAAACATGGAAAAGATGTTGGTAGTGAGATAGATGAGGTCAAGGTACAGTGAGCTGGTTAGCATTAAAGAAGTGAGGCATGGGGGCTGGGTTGTAGTAGGAAAGTAGCAAAGTCAGGTAGGAGGGGCAAGGTGATTGAGTGCTTTAATACCTCTGGTGAGGAGTTTTGGTTTGATGCGGAGGTGGATTGGCAACCATTGGAGTTTCTTGAGGAGTGGGGAAACAAGAACGAAACATTCTTGTAGAAAACTGATCTGGGCAGCAGAGTAAAGTATGGACTGGAGTGAAGGCAGAACCAATTCCTCCCTGGTTGTGCCCTGGGAATAGCCCCTTCTCTGAAACCAGGTGGCCTGCCCCACTGGCCCAGATCTGCACTCTGGAGACCCTTTGGGATTTGTACACCTCCCACTTCTGTGTCTTCGTGGTGGACGAGGCTGTGCCAGTCACAGAACAGTCCAGCCCCAGGAGAGGATCTAGGGTGCTTAAAATCAAAATGATTTTCCAGTTAGCCAACCTCCACAAGACGCGATCGATGGCCTGCAGAGCCACAGTATAAGGAGAGCAGCACAGGCAATTAGGCACGAACCCACCCCAGGTCAGTGAGTTCCTCCTGAAATGCATGGGGTTTATGAAGCACTCATTCCAAACACGATGCTAAATGCTGAGTTAAACACAAGTTATCAATAAGATATGGGAAGAAACCCCCCCTCTGGTCCTCAGTAGGGGGAGTGAGGGCTTGAGGGTGAATGAGGGCTTGAGTGGGGAAGGCCTCTTGGAAGAGATGTGATTCTTATAAGGCTTTGAAGATAGGGAGAGTGATAGTCTGCCACATATTAGCAGGGGTAGAGTCCCAGGATAGAGGCAGGATGTAGGCCAGTGGCCAGAGGTGAGGTAGACAAGATAGAGGTACACTGAGTAGGTTGGCAGTAGAGTAGTGATGCATTTGGCCTGGGTTGTAGTGAGTATTCAGCCAGGTAAGGTATGAAGGACCGGGCCAATTGAGAATTTAAAAGCTGAGAGCAAGTCATCTCTATTCGATGTGGAAGTGGATGGGCAACCGCTGGAGATTTTTGAGGACTGGAGATACCAATGAATCGATTAATCTATCAATCCTATTTACTAAACAGTTACTGTGCACAAAGGACTATACTAATCATTTGGGAGTGTACAATGCAGCGATAAACAGACACATCCCCAGCCCATATCGAGCTTACAGTCAGGAGTGGAAGAAGACACTAATATAAATAAATAAATTACAGCAATATACATAAGTGCTGTGGGACTGATGAAGGGGTGAAGAAAGTGTACAAATCCAAGTGTAAGGGTGATGCCGAGGGAGTGGGAGAAGAGGAAATGAAGACTTAGTTAAGGAAGACCTCTTAGAGGCTATGTGCTTGTGATAAGACTTTGAAGGTGGGGAGAATGATCTGTCAGATATGAAGAGTAAGGGCACTCCAGGTCAGACACATGCTGTGGGTGAGAGGTTGGCAGTGAGGTAAATGAGTCTGAGGTGCAGTGAGTAGGTTGACGTCAGAGGAGTGAAATGTGCGGACTGGATTGTAGTAGGAAATACGGCAGGTAATGTAGGAGGGGGCAAGGCCATTGAGCGCTGGAAAGCCGACAGTAAAAGTTTCTGTTTGATGCGGAGGTTCATGGGAAACCACTGGAGGTTCCCGAGGAGTGGGAAGATGTGGACTGAACATTTTCCTAGAAAAGTGATCCCGTCAGCAGAGTGAAGTATGAACTGGACTGGGGAAAGCCAGGAGGCAGCAAGGTCAGCCAGAAGGCTGCTGCAGTCATCGAGTCAGACTACGATAAGTGCTTGAATCAACATAGCAGCAATTTGGATGGAGAGTTAAGGATGGGTTTCAGTGATGTTGTGAAGGTAAAAGCAACAGGGTTTGGTGACATATTGAATAGGTGGGTTAAATGAGAGAGGTGTCGATGATAATGGCAAGAATACACAGTTGTGACACAAGGAGGATAGTGGTGTTGCTGTCAGTGATCCTAAAGACAGGGGGAGGACAGAGTCTGGGGCCAAAGATGAGGAGTTCTGTTTTGAGCTTGTTCACTTTGAGGTGATAACAGGAAATCCAAATAGAAATGTCTTGAAGGCAAGAATCAATATGAGGCTGCTGAGAAGGAGAGAGTCAGGGCTAGAGAGGTAAATTAGGAAAGCATCCATCTAGAGAAGGTAGTTGAAGTCATGGGAGCAAATGAATTGTCCAAGGGAGTGAGTGTATCCGGAGAATAAAAGGGGTTCTGAACCTATCCTTGAGGGACTCCCACATTTAGAGGGTGGGAGGCAGAGGAGCCTGTGAAAGAGATCACAAAGGGGCAGAAAACTAGGAGAGGACAGTGTCAGTGAAGCCGGGGTTGGGTAATTCATTCATTCATTCATTTGTATTTATTGAGCACTTACTGTGTGCAGAGCACTGTAACAAGTGCTTGGGAAGTACAAGTCGGCAACATATAGAGACAGTCCCTATGCAATATCAGGCTCACAGTCTAGAAGTGGGAGACAGACAACCCAACAAAACATGTGGACAGGTGTCAAAATCATCAGAACAAATAGAATTAAAGCTATATGCACATCATTAACAAAATAAATAGAATAGTAAATATGTACAAGTAAAATAAATAGAGTAGTAAATCACTACAAATACATATACAAGTGCTGTGGGGACTGGAAGCAGGTAGGACGGGGGTGAGGTGGGGAGGAGGAGAGGAAAAAGGGGGCTCAGTCTGGGAAGGCCTCCGGGAGGAGATGAGCTCTCAGTAGGGCTTTGAAGGGAGAATGAGAGCTAGTTTGGCGGATGTGTGGAGGGAGGGCATTCCAGGCCGGGGGAAGGATGTGGGCCAGGGGTCGATGGCGGGACGGGCGAGAACGAGGTCCAGTGAGGCAGTTAGAGGCAGAGGAGCGGAGGGTGCGGGCTGGGCTGGAGAAAGAGAGAATATACCTACTGTTGCTGTTGTTGCTGCTGCTGCTGCTGTTCCTTCTCCTTGATGGCTTTCTCTTCCTCACCTGACTTCTTCTCCTCCACTGCCAGCTCCTCAAAGAACTGGGGAATGGGAAGTGTTTGTAATGTTTCCACAAGAAGGGGGTGGTTGACAGTGTTGAGGGCAACTGAGACATCAAGGATAATGAGGATGGAGGCCGTTGGATTGGGCAAAAGGAAAAACTGGTGACCTTAGAAAACGTTATTTCAGTGGAGCAAAAGTGGCAGAAACCAGATTGGAGTGAATCGAGGAAAGAATTTCAGGAGAAGCAGCAGACAATTTGCTCAAGGAGTTTGGAAAAGAATGGTAGGAGGAAGATAGGACAATAGCTGGTGGTAGTTGTGAGGACCAAGAGTGCTTTTTTGAAGATAAGGGATAGGTGAGCACCTTTACAAGCAATGTAGAAGAAGCCAGTGGCCAGTGAATTGTATCAGATGGGGTCAGAAACACTGGTGGAGGGTGTAGATTTTGAGAGGAGGTTTACTCTTTACTATGATCCCTGTCAATGAAGGGCAGTGGATGACCTCGTGGGAGGGTGCAGTGAATACCTGCTGACTCACTGGCATGGAAATATATCTGGGTTCTACCGGCAATCATATCTCAATCAATTATATTTATTAAGTGCTTTTTGGTGCAGAGCACTGTACTAAGCACTGGAAAGAGCACAATACAACAGAGCTGGTAGACATGACCCCTTCCCTTAAGGGGTTTATAGACTAGTAAGAGAGACAAGCATTAAAATAAGTTAGAGATAGAGGACGCAGCACAGTATAAGGCTTTGGACAAAGTGCTGTGCGACTGGGAGTGGGGTGAATATCAAAGTTCTTAAAGGATACAGACCCTAATGCTTAGATCAATCAATAAAGAGATGGTATTAGTGAGCACTGACTACGTGCAGAGCACTGTACTAAGTGCTTGGAAAATTACAGCGCATATGACCCCTGTGCTCAAGGAGCTCTGCCACTTGTCAGCTTTGTGACTTTGGGCAAGTCACTTAACTTCTCTGTACCTCATCTGTAAAAGAGAGGATTAAAACTGTGAACCCGCCGTGGAACAACCTGATTACCTTGCATCTACTCCAGTACTTAGAACAGCGCTTGGCACATAGTAATCGCTTAACACCTACCTTTAAAAAAAAGTAGCTAACATACTAGCTGGGGAGACAGGCATTCAAATAAATTACAAGTAGTGGAAGTGGCAGCAAATAAAGATATGGACATAAGTGCTGTGTGTCTGTAGGGGGAGTGAGAAAAAACGTTCTTAAATGGTACTGATTCAAGTGTATAGATGAAATAGAAGAGAAGTCCAATAGAGTGGGGAAATGAGAGTATAATCAGAGGAGGCTACTTAGAGGAGAGGTGATTCGGTACGGTTTTTGAAGATGGTGTGAGTAGGGGTATCACTGCAGTAGCTGCATGGCCTAATGGAAAGACTACGAGGCTGGGAGTCAGAGGACCTTGGTTTTAACATAACTCTGCCACTTGCCTGCTGAGTGATCTTTAAGAGATCTTTCAGAGAAGCAGCATGGCTCAATGAGAAGAGCACGGGCTTGGGAGTCAGAGGTCACGGGTTCTAATCAACTTGTCAACTGTGTGACTTTGGGCAAGTCACTTAACTTCTCTGTGCCTCAGTTACCTCATCTGTAAAATGGGGATTAAAAGTGTGAGCCCCACGTGGGACAACCTGACTACCTTGTACGCCCCCAGCGTTTAGAACACATAGTAAACCTGGCACATAGTAAATGCTTAACAAATACCATCATCATCATCTTTACAAGTCATTTAACCTCTCTGGGCCCCTGTTTCCTCACCTGTAAAATGGGCATTAAGAACTGTTCTCCCTCCTACTTAGATTGTGAGGTGATGTTTATCTTGTACCTACCCCAGCACTTACAACTGCGTTTCGCACCAAGTAACTGTTCAACAGATACTGCAATTATTATTTTTTGCTCTTGTATCTGGGCCAAAATGCACTCCTGCCTCCTGTCATCCCATCACATGATAAATTTCCTTGAGATTGGTTATAGCTCTTCTCCAGAAAACCCCCAAAACTAATAGTAGACTCAGAAGATGCTCAGTTTGGGATGTTGACTTTGCTCCATTCTCCACTCTCACAGGCAGTTCATGACACCTCCCAGACCATGTCTAACATAACAGTGGTGACAGAATTCCTCCTCCAGAGATTCTCTGACATCCGGGAGTTGCAGCTGATCCACACTGCGCTGTTCCTTCTGGTCTATCTGGCAGCCCTGATGGGGAATCTCCTCATCATTGCCGTCACCACCGTTGACCGGCACTTGCACACCCCCATGTACTTCTTCCTCAAGAACCTGTCCGTCATTGACCTCGGCTACATCTCCGTCACAGTCCCCAAATCCATCCTCAATTCCCTCACGAATGTCAACTCCATCTCTCTGCTGGGCTGTGCTGCCCAGGTATTCCTCGTATTTTTATTCGCGGGATCAGAGTTGTCCCTGCTCACTGTGATGTCCCACGACCGCTATGTTGCCATCTGCCGCCCCCTGCACTATGAGATCACCATGCCCCACGGGGCCTGTGTACGCATGTTGGCTGCCTCTTGGTTCAGCAGCTGTTTGAATGCCATCATTTACACAGCCAGCACCTTCTCTCTATCCTTCTGTGGCCCCAACACTGTCCACCAGTTCTTCTGCGATGGTCCCCAGTTGCTAAGACTTGCATGTTCCACTGACCATGTCACAGAAGATGTGAGTTTAGCCATCAGCATCTGCTTAGCTTTTTTCTGCTTCGTGCTCATCGTGGGCTCCTACGCCCGCATCTTCTCAGCAGTGCTGAGGATGCCGTCGGCGGAGGGCCGCTCCAAAGCCTTCTCCACCTGTCTGCCCCACCTGGTCGTCGTCACTCTGTTCCTCACGTCTGGTTTCTCTGCCTACCTAAAGCCAATCTCAGACTCTCCCTCTGCAGTGGACCTGCTGGTGTCTGTGTTCTATGCCGTGGTGCCCCCTTCCCTTAATCCCCTCATCTACAGCCTGAGGAACCGGGACATTAAGGCAGCGATGGGAAGGCTGCTGGGGCCAAAACATTTCGCACAGGAGAAACTATCTATCAGATAATAGGTCCTTCTCCACAGACCGCCCTGATCATTCCTCTGACTTAACTAGTCTTCACTCCAGAATGGTTTCACCTCAGCATTGTCTGGGTGTTCTAGTGGAAAGAGCACTGGCCTGGAAGTCCGAGGACCTGGATTCTAGTCCTGGCTCTGCCACTGTCTCTAGTGTGACATTGGAAAACTCAGTAATAATTCCTGTACCTCTGTTTCCTTATCTTTATAATGGGGATGAAATACCCACTCTCTCCTTCTTAGACTGAGAGCCTATGTAGGGTAAGGACTATGTTTGTACCCAGCAAACCATGACTAATACAGTGCTTGGTATATGGTAAGTGCTTTACAGATATCACAATCATTATTATCATTATGAAGCTTGAAATCTTGACCGGTGGCCACAAACGCTCCATGGTGGGGTTCGGGAAAAACAGAGACAACACTTTTTACGCACTGCATGCCTTGCTACAGTGAGAGACCTCTTTGTTTCACTTCTCCTTTCTTCTTCCCTCTCCGCATTTACACCGCCTCCCTCTGACTTCCCCCTGTTCTTTATTTTCCCCTCAAACGAAGAGGGAGCAGTTGTTCTGAAGCACAAATGGAGGGTTTGGTTAAAAATGGAGAGAGAATTCTGAAGACATGAGATGGAGTGGGAAAATCTGGAATAGATCTCTTTCTGTTTGTTGTTGTTAGAGTGTTAACTCCTGGTGGGCAGATGACATATCTCTCCTTTCTGTTTACCTTTTCAAATGCTTCATACTGTGCATTGCAGCTACTGGGACCTCAATAAATACCATTCCAAATCAATCAATGATATTTATTAAGTGCTTACTGTGTGAGGAGCACTGTACCAAGTGCTTGGGAGAGTACGGTATAATAGCATCGGTAGACACAATCCGTTGCCTCAGATAGCTCACAATCTTAGTTTATTGAATCAAATTAAGAAGCTCCAACTGCTCTTACCCAGAAGAGAATTGAGCAATCATTCTGTGGTACTTATTGACTCCTTACTGTGTGCTGAGCACTTACCACTCATTTGGGAGGGTACAATAAAATATAGTTGGTAAACATGATCTCTGCGGTCCGACTCACAGAACTCATGGCAGTTTATTCATTACTGGTGGTAGGATTGAGCTCCTTGAGGTTAGGGGTCGTGTTTCTGAATTCAGAACACAGAGAAGCAGCGTGGCTCAGTGGAAAGAGCACGGGCTTTGGAGTCAGAGGTCATGGGTTCAAATCCCGACTCTGCCACTTCTCAGCTGTGTGGCTTTGGGCAAGTCACTTAACTTCTCTGGGCCTCAGTTACCTCATCTGTAAAATGGGGATTAAGACTGTGAGCCCTGCATGGGACAACCTGATCACCTTGTAAACTCCCCAGCGTTTTGAACACTGCTTGGCACATAATAAGTGCTTAATAAATGCTATTATTATTATCATTATTATTATTGTTATTATTATTGTCCTATCTGGACATTGATAAACCCAACTATTCTCTCACTGCGATCGACCCTGCAATTTACCATCTCTCGGTGCTGAATTTTCTAGCATGAGGATATCCTCACTGGCATAAATCAGCCACTATCCTCCCCATGGCCCTACTGAGAATTTCCTGTTCCAGTGTGGTTTTCCAACTCCAGTCTGTCTGTCCAGGTGTGAAAAGGACAACTGAGTCATTTCTCTATTGCGTGACTGTGGTTGTCCTGTATTTATCTGTTTCTTGTTACTCTATGCTACCCTTGGCTTCCTCAGGTTCAGGCTCCATGACAAAGAGGGGAGCCTTGGGCTGTTTCCTGCAGAGACAACACAAATATCCGCCTACCCCAGGTGCCAAGGAGTCCAGGACTGAGAACCTCTGCTGCCGTGGGGCACCCCCAGCTTGCCACAGCAGTTTGTTCCCTGTTCCCTCCTTTTCCCCTTTCCAAACCGCAGTCTGAGCTGAGCTCCTGTGACCTGCACCACACACGGAGAACCATGCTGTCTGCTGCTATCATGGGATGAATGAAGGGAGCAAGTCAGGGTGTCATGGAAAGGAAAGGGAGAAGAGGAAAGGAGGGCTTAGTCAGGGAAGGCCTCTTGGAGGAGATGTGCCTTCAATAAGGCTTTGAAGGTGGAGAGAGTAATTTTCTGTCTGATATGAGGAGGAAGGGCATTCCAGGCCAGAGGTAGGACAAGGTCAAGAAGTTGGTGGTGAGATAGATGAGGTCAAGGTACAGTGAGAAGTTTAGCATTAACGGAGTACCGTGTGTGGGCTGGGTTGTAGTAGGAGAGTAGCAGAGTCAGGTAGGAGGGGGCTAGGTGATTGAATGATTTAACACCTATGGTGAGGAGGTTTTGTTTGATGCCATGGTGGATAGGCGACCACTGGAGTTTCTTGAGGAGTGGGGAAACATGGACTAAACATTGTTGTAGAAAACAGATCTGGGCAGCAGAGTAAAGTATGAACTGGAGTGGGGAGACACAGGAGGCTGGGAGGTCAGCAAGGAGGCTGATATAGTAATCAAGGCAGGGTAGGATAAGTGATTGGATTAATGTGGTAGCAGTTTGGATGGAGAGGAAAGGGCAGATTGTAGCGATGTCGTGAAGGTGGAATCGACAGGATTTAGTGATGGATTGGAATATTTGGGTTGATTGAGAAAGAGGAGTTAAGGATAATGCCAAGGTTAACTTGTCAGTGAAGAGGGGTTCGAAATACAGGCACAGTGATCTGGAGGGGATCTGTGCCTGGAAAATGTTTGTGTAGGAGGATGTCCTCTTCAATCAATCAGTCAATCCATCTACCAGTCTTACTATCTGACCATTTACTGTGGACAGAACACCGTACTAAGCACTGAAAGAGTACAATAGAGTTAACAGATATGATCCCTGACTCCAAGGGGCTTTCAGCCCGGTAGGGAACAGTCATGGTCCCTCCCTTCCATGCATTTGCCAGGCTTGTGTCCACTGGGTTGGCTTCAAGGTGCTGAAGTATCACGTCATCATGGTCCATCTGAGACTGAGGAGAAGGCAGAACCAATTCCTCCCTGGTTGTGCCCTGGGAATAGCCCCATCTCTGAAACCAGATGGTCTGCCCCACTGGCACGTGCCTGCACTCTGGAGACCCTTTGGGACTTGTGCAGCTCCCACTTCTGGGACTTTGTGGTGGATGAGGCTGTGCCAGTCACAGAACAGTCCAGCCCCAGGAGAAAATCTATGGTGCTTAAAATCAAAATGATTTTCCAGTTTGCCAACCTCCACAAGAGGTGATGGATGGCCTGCAGACCCACAGGATGAGGAGAGCAGCAGGGGCAAGTAAGCACGAACCCATCCCACGTCAGTGAGTTCCTCCTGAGATGTGTGGGGTTGATAAAGCACTCACTCCAAACACGATGCTAAATGCTGAGCTAAACACAAGTTATCAATAAGATGTGGGGAGAGACCCCCCCCCCCCTCTGGTCCTCCATAGGGGAAATGAGGGCTTGAGAGGGAAAGGCCTCTTGGAAGAGATGTGATTCGTATAAGGCTTTGAAGATAGGGAGAGTGAGAGTCTACCAGATATGAACTGGAAAAGAATCCCAGGCTAGAGACAGGATGTAGGCAAGTGGTCAGAGGTGAGGTAGACAAGATGAAGGCACAATGAGTAGGTTGGCAGTAGAGTAGTGATGTGTGTGGCCTGGGTTGTAGGGGGTAATCAGCCAGGTAAGGTATGAAGGGCCCGGCCAATGGAGAATTTAAAAGCTGAGAGCAAGGCATCTCTATTCGATGTGGAAGTGGATGGGCAACCGCTGGAGATTTTTGAGGACTGGAGAGACCAATCAATCGATTAATCTAGCAATCCTATTTATTAAACACTTACTGTGTTCCAAGGACTATACTAATCATTTGGGAGAGTACAATGCACCGATAAACAGACACATCCCCAGCCCATATCGAGCTTACAGTCAGGAGTGGAAGAAGACACTAATATAAATAAATAAATTACAGAAATATATGTAAGTGCTGTGGGGCTGATGACGGGGTGAAGAAAGGGTACAAATCCAAGTGTAAGGATGATGCCGAGGGAGTGGGAGAAGAGGAAATGAAGGCTTAGTTAAGGAAGACCTCTTAGAGGAGATGTGCTTGGGTACGGACCATCTCTATATGTTGCCAACTTGTACTTCCCAAGCACTTGGTACAGTGCTCTGCACACAGTAAGCACTCAATAAATGCAATTGAATGACTGAATGAATGAATAAGACTTTGACAGTGGGGAGAATGAACTGTCAGATATGAAGAGTAAGAGCACTCCAGGTCAGACGCATGATGTGGGTGAGAGGTTGGCAGTGGAGTAAATGAGTCTGAGGTGCAGTGAGTAGGTTGAAGTTAGAGGAGTGAAATGTGCAGACTGGATTGTAGTAGGAAATCCGGCAGGTAAGGTAGGAGGGCAGCAAGGCCATTGAGCGCTGGAAAGCCGACGGTAAAAGTTTCTGTTTGATGCGGAGGTTCATGGGAAACCACTGGAGGTTCCCGAGGAGTGGGGAGATGCGGATTGAACATTTTTCTAGAAAAGTGATCCAGTCAGCAGAGTGAAGTATGGACTGTAATGGGGAAAGCCAGGAGGCAGCAAGGTCAGCCAGGAGGCTGCTGCAGTCATCGAGTCAGACTACAATAAGTGCTTGAATCAACATAGCAGCAATTTGGATGGAGAGTTAAGGATGGGTTTCAGTGGTGTTGTGAAGGTAAAAGCAACAGGGTTTGTTGACATATTGAATAGGTGGGTTAAATGAGAGAGATGTCGATGATAATGGCAAGAATACACACTTGTGACACAAGGAGGATAGTGGTGTTGTCTTCAGTGATCCTAAAGACAGGGGGAGGACAGAGTCTGGGGTCGAAGATGAGGAGTTCTGTTTTGAGCTTGTTCACTTTGAGGTGACAACAGGAAATCCAAATAGAAATGTCTTGAAGGCAAGAGTCAATACGAGACTGCTGAGAAGGAGAGAGTCAGGGCTGGAGAGGTAAATTAGGAAATCATCCATGTAGAGGAGGCATTTGAAGACATGGGAGCAAATGAATTGTGCAAGGGAGTGGGTGTATCTGTAGAATCAAAAGGGGTTCTGAACCAACCCTTGAGGGACTCCCACATTTAGAGGGTGGGAGGCAGAGGAGCCTCTGAAAGAGATCACAAATGGGTGGAAAACTAGGAGAGGACAGTGTCAGAGAAGCCGAGGCTGGGTAATTCGTTCATTCATTCAATTGTATTTATTGAGCGCTTACTGTGTGCAGAGCACTGTACTAAACGCTTGGGAAGTACAGGTCGGCAACATATAGAGACGGTCCCTCCCCAATAACGGGCTCACAGTGTAGAAGGGGGAGATAGACAACAAAACAAAACATGTAGACAGGTATCAAAATCGTCAGAACAGATAGAATTAAAGCTATATGCACACCATTAACAAAATAAATAGAATAGTAAATATGTACAAGTAAAATAAATAGAGTAGTAAATCTCTACAAATATATATACAAGTGCTGTGGGGAGGCAAAGCAGGTAGGGTGGGGGGGATGGGGAGGAGGAGAGGAAAAAGGGGGCTCAATCTGGGAAGGCCTCCTGTAGGAGATGAGCTCTCAGTAGGACTTTGAAGGGGGAAAGAGAGCTAGTTTTGTGGATGTGTGGAGGGAGGGCATTCCAGGCTGGGGGAAGGACGTGAGCCCACTGTTGGGTAGGGACCATCTCTATATGTTGCCAACTTGTACTTCCCAAGAGCTTAGTACAGTGCTCTGCACACAGTAAGCACTGAATAAATATGATTGAATGAAAGGACGTGGGCCGGGGGTCGACGGCGGGACAGGCAAGAACGAGGTACAGTGAGGAGGTTAGGGGCCATGGAGCAGTAGGGTGCGGGCTGGGCTGGAGAAGGAGAGAAGGGAGGTGCGGTAGGAGGGGGCGAGGTGATGGAGAGCCTTGAAGCCGAGAGTGAGGAGTTTTTGTTTGATTCGTGGGTTGACAGGCAGCAACTGGAGATTTTTGAGGAGGGGGGTAACACGCCCAGAGCGTTTCTGCACAAAGATGATCCGGGCAGCAGAGTGAAGACTGAAGTGGGGATAGACCGGGGGATGGGAGATCAAAGAGGAGGCTGATGCAATAATCCGGTAGGGATAGGATGAGAGATTGAACCAGCAAGGTAGCAGCTTGGATGGAGAGGAAAGGGTGGATCTTGGCGATGTTATGGGAGACGGGGATTCCTCGGCAGCTACGGGGCAGACAGCCCGAGAGCTCTCCCCACCTGAACTACCAGGGTCGGGCACCCGGCTGATGCCCCTCTTCTGGATGACCTGAGGAGCCCGGCCAGGTGCCTCACTGCTTCCCTTAGGCCCCACCGGAATATACCTGCTGTTGCTGTTGCTGCTGCTGCTGCTGCTGCTGCTGCTGCTGCTGTTCCTTCTCCTTAATGGCTTCCTCTTCTTTGCCCGACTGTTTCTCCTCCATTGCCAGCTACTCAAAGAACTGGGGAATGGCAAGTGTTTATTATGTTGCCACAAGAAGGGGGTGGTTGACAGTGTTGAGGGCAACTGAGACATCAAGGATGATGAGGATGGAGGCCGTTGGATTGGGCAAAAGGCAAAACTGGTGACCTTAGAGAAGGCAGTTTCAGTGGAGCCAAAGGGGCAGAAACCAGACTGGAGTGAATCAAGGACAGAATTGGAGGAGAAGAAGCTGACAACTTGCTCAAGGAGTTTGGAAAAGAATGGTAGGAGGAAGATAGGACAATAGCTGGTGGTAGTTGTGAGGACAAAGAGTGCTTTTTAGGGGATACGTGAGCATGTTTACAAGCAACGTAGAAGAAGCCACTGGCCAGTGTATGGTATCAGATGGGGTCAGAAACACTGGTGGAGGGGGTAGATTTTGAGAGTAGGTTTACTCTTTACCATGATCCCTGTCAATGAAGGGCAGTGGATGACCTCGTGGGAGGGTGCAGTGAATACCTGCTGACTCACTGGCATGGAAATATATCTGGGTTCTACCTGCAATCATATCTCAATCAATTGTATTTATTAAGTGCTTTTTGGTGCAGAGCACTGTACTAAGCACTGGGAAGAGCACAATAGAAGAAGCTGGTAGACATGACCCCTTCCCTTAAGGGGTATATAGATGAGTAAGAGAGACAAGCATTAAAATAAGTTACAGATAGGAGATGCAGCACAATATAAGGCTTTGGACACAGTACTGTGCGACTGGGAGTGGCGTAAATATCAAAGTTCTTAAAGGATACAGACCCTAATGCTTAGATCAATCAATAAAGAAATGGTATTAATGAGCACTGACTAGGTGCAGAGCACTGTACTAAGTGCTTGGAAAATTGCAGTGCATATGACCACTGTGCTCAAGGAGCTCTGCCACTTGTCAGCTTTGTGGTTTTAGGCAAGTCATTTAACTTCTCTGTGCCTCAGTTACCTCATCTGTAAAAGAGGGGACTAAAACTTTGAACCCCCCGCGGAACAACCTGATTGCCTTGCATCTATCCCAGTGCTTAGAACAGGGCTTGGCACATAGTAATTGCTTAACAACTACCATTTTAAAAAAAGTAGCTAAAATACTAGTTGGGGAGACAGGCATTCAAGTAAATTAAAAGTAGTGGAAGTCGCAGCCAATAAAGATATGGGCATAAGTGCTGTGTGTCTGTGGATGGAGTGAGAAAAAACATTCTCAAACGGTACTGATTCAAGTGTATAGATGAAATAGAAGGGAAGGCCAATAGAGTGGGGAAATGAGTATAATCAGAGGAGGCTACTTGGAGGAGATGTGATTTAGTAAGGTTTTTGAAGATGGTGTGAGTATGAGTATCACTGCAGTAGCTGCATGACCTAGTGGAAAGACTACGAGGCTGGGAGTCAGAGGACCTTGGTTTTAACATGACTCTGTCACTTGCCTGCTGGGTGATCTTTAAGAGATCTTTCAGAGAAGCAGCGTGGCTCAGCGAGAAGAGCACGGGCTTGGGAGTCAGAGGTCATGGGTTCTAATCCTCTTCTCAACTGTGTGACTTTGGGCAAGTCACGTAACGTCTCTGTGCCTCAGTTACCTCATCTGTAAAATGGGGATTAAAAGTGTGAGCCCCACGTGGGACAACCTGACTACCTTGTACATCCCCAGCGCTTCGAACACATAGCTAGCTTGTCACATAGTAAGCGCTTAACAAATGCCATCATCATCATCTTTGAAAGTCATTTAACCTCTCTGGGCCTCAGTTTCCTCACCTGTAAAATGGGAATTAAGAACTGTTCTCCCTCCTACTTAGATTGTGAGGTGATGTTTATCTTGTATCTACCCCAGCACTTAAAACTGTGTTTGACACATAGTACGTGCTTAACAGATACCCTAATTATTATTTTTTGCTGTTGTATCTGGGCCAAAATGCACTCCTGCCTCCTGTCACCCCATCAGGTGATAAATGTTCTAGTGATTGGCTATAGCTCTTCTCCAGAAAACCCCCAACACTAATAGTAGACTCAGAAGATGCTCAGTTTGGGATGTTGACTTTGCACCATTCTTCCCTCTCACAGGCAGTTCATGACACCTCCCAGACCATGTCTAACATGACGACGGTGACAGAATTCCTCCTGCTGGGACTCTCTGACATCCGGGAGTTGCAGCTGATCCACGCTGCACTGTTCCTTCTGGTCTATCTGGCAGCCCTGATGGGGAATCTCCTCATCATTGTCGTCACGACCGTTGACCGGCACTTCCACACCCCCATGTACTTCTTCCTCAAGAACCTGTCCGTCGTTGACCTCGGCTACATCTCCGTCACAGTCCCCAAATCCATCCTCAATTCCCTCACGAATGTCAACTCCATCTCTCTGCTGGGCTGCGCTGCCCAGGTATTCCTCGTATTTTTATTCGCGGGATCAGAGATGGCCCTGCTCACGGTGATGTCCCACGACCGCTATGTCGCCATCTGCCGCCCCCTGCACTATGAGATCACCATGCCCCACGGGGCCTGTGTACGCATGTTGGCTGCCTCTTGGTTCAGCAGCTGTTTGAATGCCATCATGTACACAGCCAGCACCTTCTCTCTATCCTTCTGTGGCCCCAACACTGTTCACCAGTTCTTCTGCGATGGTCCCCAGTTGCTAAGACTTGCATGTTCCTCTGACCACGCCATGGAAGATGTGAGTTTAGCCATCAGCACGTGCTTAGCTTAATTCCGCTTCATGCTCATTGTGGGCTCCTACATCCGCATCTTCTCAGCAGTGCTGAGGATGCCGTCGGCGGAGGGCCGCTCCAAAGCCTTCTCCACCTGTCTGCCCCACCTGGTCGTCGTCACTCTGTTTGTCACATCTGCCTTCTCTGCCTACCTAAAGCCAATATCAGACTCTCCCCTCTGCAGTGGACCTGCTGGCATCTGTGTTTTATGCCTTGGTGCCCCCGACCCTTAATCCCCTCATCTACAGCCTGAGGAACCGGGAGATGAAGGCAGCGATGGGAAGGCTGCTGTGGCCAAAACATTTCTCAAAGGAGAAACTATCTGTCGGATCAAAGTTCCTTCTCCACGGACTGCCCTGACCATGGCTCTGACTTAACCAGTCTTCACTCCAGAATGATTTCACCACAGCATTGCCTGGGTGTTCTAGTGGAAAGAGCACTGGCCTGGGAGTCCGAGGACCTGGATTCTAGTCCTGGGTCTGCCACTGTCCATAGTGTGACATTGGAAAACTCAGTAAAGATTTCTGTAATCTATATTATGGGGATGAAATATCCACTCTCTCCTACTTAGCCTGAGAGCCTATGTGGGGTAAGGACTGTGTTTGTACCCAGCAAACCATGTCTAATACAGTGTTTGGCATATGGTAAGTGCTTTACAGATATCACAACCATTATTATCATTATGAAGTTCGAAATCTTGACCGGTGGCCACGAACGCTCCAGGGAGGGGTCCAGGAAAAACACAGACAACAATATTTATTCACTCCATGCCTTGTTACAGTTAGAGACCTCTTTCTTTCACTTCTCCTTTCTTCTTCCCTGTCCTCATTTACACTGCCTCCCTCCAACTTCCCCCTTTTCTTTATTTTCCCCTCAAACGAAGAGTGAGCAGTCGTTCTAAAGCACAGATGGAGGGTTTGGTTAAAAACGGGGAGAGAATTCTCAGGACATGAGATGGAGTGGGAAAATCTGGAATAGATCTCTTTCTGTTTGTTGTTGTTAGGGTGTTAACTCCTGGTGGGCAGATGACATATCTCTCCTTTCTCTTTACCTTTCCAAATGCTTCATACTGTGCGTTGCAGCTACTGGGACCTCAATAAATGCCATTCCAAATCAATCAATGATATTTATTAAGTGCTTACTGTGTGAGGAGCACTCTACCAGGTGCTGGGAGAGTACGGTATAATAGCATCGGTAGACATAATCCCTTGCCTCGGATAGCTCACAATCTTAGTGGAATGAGTCAAATTAAGAAGCTCCAACTGCTCTTACCTAGAAGAGAATTAAGCAATCATTCTGTGATATTTATTGACTCCTTACTTTGTGCTGAGCACTTACTACTCACTTGGGAGGGTACAATAAAATATAGTTGGTAAACATGATCTCTGCGGTCTGACTCACAGACCTCATGGCAATTTATTAATTACTGGTGGTAGGATTGAGCTCCTTGAGGTTAGGGGTCATGTATATAAACTCAGAACACATTGTCCTATCTGGACATTGGTAAACCCAACTATTCTCTCACTGCGATCGACCCTGCAATTAACCATCTCTCTGTGCTGAATTTTCTAGCATGAGGATATCCTCACTGGCACAAATCAGCCACTATCCTCCCCATGGCCCTACTGAGAATTTCCTGTTAAAGTGTGGTTTTCCAACTCCAATCTGTCTGTCCAAGTGTGAAAAGGACAACTGAGTCATTTCTCTATTGACTGCTGGTTGTCCTGTATTTATCTGTTTCTTGTTACTCTATGCTACCCTTGGCTTCCTCAGGTTCAGGCTCTGTGAAAAAGAGGGGAGCCTTGGGCTGTTTCCTGTGGAGACTAAACAAGTGTCCGCCCACCCCAGGTGCCAGGGAGTCCAGCGCTGAGAGCCTCCGCTGCCATGGGGCATCCCCAGCTTGCCACAACAGTTTGTTCCCCATTCTCTCCTCTTCCCCGTTCCAAACCACAGTCTGAGCTGAGTTCCTGTGCCTTGCAGCACACACAGAGAACCATGCTGTCTGCCACTATCAAGGGATGAATGAAGGGAGCAAGTCAGGGTGTCGTAGAAGGGAAAGGGAGCAGAGGAAAGGGGGGCTTAGTCAGGGAAGGCCTCTTGGAGGAGATGTGCCTTCAATAAGGATTTGAAGGTGGAGAGAGTAATTTTCTGTCCGATAAGAGGAGGAAGGGCATTCCAGGTCAGAGGTAGGACAAGGCCAAGAAGTTGGTGGTGAGATAGATGAGGTCAAGGTACAGTGAGAAGTTTAGCATTAAAGGATTTCCATGTGTGGGCTGGGTTGTAGTAGGAGAGTAGCAGAGTCAGGTAGGAGGGGGCTAGGTGATTGAATGATTTAACAGCTATGGTGAGGAGGTTTTGTTTGATGCCATGGTGGATAGGCGACCATTGGAGTTTCTTGAGGAGTGGGGAAACATGGACTAAGCATTGCTGTAGAAAACAGATCTGGGCAGCAGAGTAAAGTACGGACTGGAGTGGGGAGACACAGGAGGCTGGGAGGTCAGCAAGGAGGCTGATATAGTAATCAAGGCAGGGTAGGATAAGTGATTGGATTAATGTGGTAGCAGTTTGGTTGGAGAGGAAAGGGCAGATTGTAGCGATGTTGTGAAGGTGGAATCAACAGGATTTAGTGATGGATTGGAATATTTGGGTTGATTGAGAAAAAGGAGTTAAGGATAACGCCAAGGTTTCCTTGTCAGTGAAGAGGGGTTCGAAATACAGGCACAGTGATCTAGAGGGGATCTGCGCCTGGAAAATGTTTGTGTAGGAGGATGTCCTCTTCAATCAATCAGTCAATCCATCTACCAGTCTTACTAACTGACCATTTACTGTGGAAAGAACACCATACTAAGCACTGAAAGAGTACAATAGAGTTAACAGATATGATCCCTAACCCCAAGGGGCTTTCAGTCTGGTAGGGAACAGTCATGGTCCCTCCCTTCCATGCATTTGCCAGGCTTGTGTCCACTGGGTTGGCTTCAAGGTGCTGAAGTATCACGTCATCATGGTCCATCTGAGACTGAGGAGAAGGCAGAACCAATTCCTCCCTGGTTGTGCCCTGGGAACAGCCCCATCTCTGAAACCAGGTGGCCTGCCCCACTGGCACGTGCCTGCACTCTGGAGACCCTTTGGGACTTGTGCAGCTCCCACTTCTGGGACTTTGCGGGGGACGAAGTTGTGCCAGTCACAGAACAGTCCAGCCCCAGGAGAAAATCTATGGTGCTTAAAATCAAAATGATTTTCCAGTTAGTCAACCTCCACAAGAGGCAATCGATGGCCTGCAGACCCACAGGATGAGGAGAGCAGCAGGGGCAAGTAAGCACGAACCCATCCCAGGTCAGTGAGTTCCTCCTGAAATGGGTGGGGTTGATAAAGCACTCACTCCAAACACGATGCTAAATGCTGAGCTAAGCACAAGTTATCAATAAGGTGTGGGGAGAGAGAGAACCCCCACCCCGATCCTCAGTAAGGGAAATGAGAGCTTGAGAGGGGAAGGCCTCTTGGAAGAGGTGAGATTCTTATAGGGCTTTGAAGATAGGGAGAGTGAGAGTCTGCCACATATTAACAGGGATAGAGTCCCATGTTAGAGGCAGGATGTCAGCCAATGGTCAGAGGTGAGGTAGACAAGACTGGGGTACAGTGAGTAGGTTGGCATTAGAGTAGTGAAGCCTGTGACCTGTGTTGTAGTGTGTAATCAGCCAGGTAAGATATGAAGGGCCAGGCCGATTGGGAATTGAAAAGCTGAGGGCAAGGCATTTCTATTCGATGTGGAGGTGGATGGGCAACCGCTGGAGATTTTTGAGGACTGGAGAGCCCAATCAATCAATTAATCAATCATATTTATTAAACACTCACTGTGTGCAATGGACTGAACTAATCATTTGGTAGAGTACAATACACCAATAAACAGACACATCCCCAGCTCACAACAAGCTTCACATCTGGAGTAGGAGATGGCTGTTAATATAAATAAATAAATTACAGATATGCACCTAAGTGCTGTTGGGCTGATGGAGTGGTGTCTGTCAGATATGTAGAGTAACGGCCCTCCAGGTCATATGCATGATGTGGGTGAGAGGTTGGCAGTGAGGGAAATGAGACTGAGGTGCGGTGAGTACATTGACGTTAGAGGAGTGAAATGTGCGGGCCGGGTTGTAGTCTGAAATCAGGCAGGTAAGGTAGGAGGGGGCAAGGCAATTGAGCGCTGGAAAGCCGATGGTAAAAGTTTCTGTTTGATACAGAGGTTCGTGGGAAACCACTGGAGGTTCCAGAGGAGTGGGGAGATGTGGACTGAACATTTTTCTAGAAAAATGATCCAGTCAGCAGAGTGAAGTATGATCTGGACTGGGGAAAGACAGGAGGCAGCAAGGTCAGCCAGGAGGCTGCTGCAGTCTTCGAATCAGACTATGATAAGTGCTTGGATCAACATAGCAGCAATTTGGATGGAGAGTTTAGGATGGGTTTCAGTGATGTTGTGAAGGTAAAAGCAACAGGGTTTGGTGACATATTGAATATGTGGGTTAAATGAGAGAGATGTCGATGATAATGGCAAGAATACACACTTGTGACACAAGGAGGATAGTGGTGTTGTCTTCAGTAATCCTAAAGACAGGGGGAGGACAGAGTCTGGGGCTGAAGATGAGGAGTTCTGTTTTGAGCTTGTTCACTTTGAGGTGACAACAGGAAATCCCAATAGAAATGTCTTGAAGGCAAGAGTAAATATGAGACTGCTGAGAAGGAGAGAGTCTGGGCTGGAGAGGTAAATTAGGGAATCATCCATGTAGAGGAGATATTTCGAGTCATGGGAGCAAATGAATTGTGCAAGGGAGTGGGTGTATCTGTAGAATCAAAGGGGTTCTGAACCGATCCTTGAGGGACTCCCACATTTAGAGGGTGGGAGGCAGAGGAGCCTGTGAAAGAGATCACAAATGGGTGGAAAACTAGGAGAGGACAGTGTCAGAGAAGCCGAGGCTGGGTAATTTATTCATTCATTCAATCATATTCATTGAGTGCTTACTGTTTGCAGAGCACTGTCCCAAGCACTTGGGAAGTACAAGTCAGCAACAAATAGAGATGGTCCCTCCCCAACAACGGGCTCACAGTGTAGAAGGGGGAGACAGACAACAAAACAAAACATGTAGACTGGTGTCAAAATTGTCAGAACAGATAGAATTAAAGCTATATGGACACCATTAACAAAATAAATAGAATGGTAAATATGTACAAGTAAAATAAATAGAGTAGTAAATCTCTACAAATATATATACAAGTGCTGTGGGGAGGCTAAGCAGGTAGGGCAGGGGGGATGGGGAGGAGGAGAGGAAAAAGGGGGCTCAGTCTGGGAAGGCCTCCTGAAGGAGATGAGCTCTCAGCAGGACTTTGAAGGGGGAAAGAGAGCTAGTTTTGTGGATGTGTGGAGGGAGGGCATTCCAGGCCGGGGGAAGGACGTGAGCCCGCTGTTGGGTAGGGACCATCTCTTTATGTTGCCAACTTGTACTTCCCAAGAGCTTAGTACAGTGCTCTGCACACAGTAAGCACTGAATTAATATGATTGAATGAAAGGATGTGGGCCGGGGTTCGACGGCGGGACAGGTGAGAACGAGGTACAGTGAGGAGGTTAGGAGCTGTGGAGCGGTAGGGTGCGGGCTGGGCTGGAGAAGGAGAGAAAAGAGGTGAGGTAGGAGGGGGCGAGGTGATGGAGATCCTTGAAGCCGAGAGTGAGGAGTTTTTGCTTGATTCGTGGGTTGACGGGCAGCGACTGGGGATTTTTGAGGAGGGGGGTGACATGCCCTGAGCATTTCTGCACAAAGATGATCCGGGCAGCAGAGTGAAGACTGAAGTGGGGAGAGACAGGAGGATGGGAGATCAAAGAGGAGGCTGATGCAATAATCCAGTCGGGATAGGATGAGAGATTGAACCAGCAAGGTAGCGGCTTGGATGGAGAGGAAAGGGTGGATCTTGGCGATGTTATGGGGGACGGGGATTCCTCGGCAGCTACGGAGCAAACGGTCTGAGAGCCCTACCCACCTGAACTGCCAGGGTCGGGCACCCGGCTGATGCCCCTCTTCTGGATGACCTGAGGAGCCTGGCCAGGTGCCTCACTGCTTCCCTTAGGCCCCACCGGAATATACCTGCTGTTGCTGTTGTTGGGGCTGCTGCTGCTGCTGCTGCTGCTGCTGCTGCTGCTGCTGCTGTTCCTTCACTTTGATGGCTTTCTCTTCCTAGACCGACTGCTTCTCCTCGACTGCCAGCTCCTCAAAGAACTGGGGAATGGCAAGTGTTTAGAATGTTGCCACAAGAAGGGGGTGGTAGACAATGTTGAGGGCAACTGAGACATCAAGGATGATGAGGATGGAGGCCGTTGGATTGGGCAAAAGGCAAAACTGGTGATCTTGGAGAAGGCAGCTTCAGCGGAGCCAAAGGGGCAAAAACCAGATTGGAGTGAATCAAGGACAGAATTGGAGGAGAAGAAGCAGACAACCTGCTCAAGGAGTTTGGAAAAGAATGGTAGGAGGAAGATAGGACAATAGCTGGTGGTAGCTGTGAGGACAAAGAGTGCTTTTTAGGGGATATGTGAGCACGTTTACAAGCAATGTAGAAGAAGCCACTGGCCAGTGTATGGTATCAAATGGGGTCAGAAACACTGGTGGAGGGGGTAGATTTTGAGAGAAGGTTTATTCTTTACCACGATCCCTGTCAATGAAGGGCAGTGGATGACCTCGTGGGAGGGTGCAGTGAATACCTGCTGACTCACTGGCATGGAAATATATCTGGGTTCTACCTGCAATCATATCTCAATCGATTGCATTTATTAAGTGCTTTTTGGTGCAGAGCATTGTATTAAGCACTGGGAAGAGCACAATACAACAAGCTGGTAGACATGACCCCTTCCCTTAAGGGGTATATAGATGAGTAAGAGAGACAAGCATTAAAATAAGTTACAGATAGGAGATGCAGCACAGTATAAGGCTTTGGACAAAGTGCTGTGCGACTGGGAGTGGGGTAAATATCAATGTTCTTAAAGGATACATACCCTAATGCTTAGATCAATCAATAAAGAAATGGTATCAATGAGCACTGACTAGGTGCAGAGCACTGTACTAAGTACTTGGAAAATTACAGCACATATGACCACTGTGCTCAAGGAGCTCTGCCACTTGTCAGGTTTATGGTATTAGACAAGTCATTTAACTTCTCTGTGCCTCAGTTACCTCATCTGTAAAAGAGGGGACTAAAACTTTGAACCCCCCGTGGAACAACCTGATTGCCTTGCATCTATCCCAGTGTTTAGAACAGGACTTGGCACATCGCAATCGCTTAACAACTACCATTTTTTAAAAAGTAGCTAAAATACTAGTTGGGGAGACAGGCATTCAAGTAAATTAAAAGTAGTGGAAGTCACAGCAAATAAAGATATGGGTATAAGTGCTGTGTGTCTGTGGATGGAGTGAGAAAAAACGTTCTCAAACGGTACTGATTCAAGTGTATAGATGAAATAGAAGGGAAGGCCAATAGAGTGGGGAAATGAGAGTATAATCAGAGGAGGCTACTTGGAGGAGATGTGATTTAGTAAGGTTTTTGAAGATGGTGTGAGTAAGAGTATCACTGCAGTAGAGGCATGACCTAGTGGAAAGACTACGAGGCTGGGAGTCAGAGGACCTTGGTTTTAACATGACTCTGTCATTTGCCTGCTGGGTGATCTTTAAGAGATCTTTCAGAGAAGCAGCGTGGCTCAGTGAGAAGAGAACAGGCTTGGGAGTCAGAGGTCACTGGTTCTAATCCACTTGTCAACAGTGTGACTTTGGGCAAGTCACGTAACGTTTCTATGCCTCAGTTACCTCATCTGTAAAATGGCTATTAAAAGTGTGATCCCCACGTGGGACCACCTGACTACCTTGTAGGCCCGCAGTCCTTCGAACACATAGCTAGCTTGTCACATAGTAAGCGCTTAACAAATGCCATCATCATCATCTTTTAAAGTCATTTAACCTCTCTGGGCCTCAGTTTCCTCACCTGTAAAATGGGGATTAAAAGCTGTTCTCCCTCCTACTTAGATTGTGAGGTGCTGTTTATCTTTTATCTACCCCAGCACTTAAAACTGTGCTTAACAGATAGCCTAATTATCATTTTTTGCTGTTGTATCTGGGCCAAAATGCACTCCTGCCTCCTGTCACCCCATCAGATGATAAATGTTCTTCTGATTGGTTATAGCTCTTCTCCAGAAAACCTCCAACACTAATAGTAGACTCAGAAGATGCTCAGTTTAGGATGTTGACTTTGCTCCATTCTTCACTCTCACAGGCAGTTCATGACACTCCCAGACCATGTCTAACATCACGGCAGTAACAGAATTCCTCCTCCTGGGACTCTCCGACATCCGGGAGTTGCAGCTGATCCACGCTGCACTGTTCCTTCTGATCTATCTGGCAGCCCTGATGGGGAATCTCCTCATCATTGCCGTCACAACTGTTGACCGGCACTTCCACACCCCCATGTACTTCTTCCTCAAGAACCTGTCCGTCGTTGACCTCGGCTACATCTCTGTCACAGTCCCCAAATCCATCCTCAATTCCCTCACGAATGTCAACTCCATCTCTCTGCTGGGCTGCGCTGCTCAGGTATTCCTCGTATTTTTATTCGCGGGATCAGAGATGGCCCTGCTCACAGTGATGTCCCACGACCGCTATGCTGCCATCTGCCGCCCCCTGCACTATGAGATCATCATGGCCCATGGGGCCTGTGTACGCATGTTGGCTGCCTCTTGGTTCAGCAGCTGTTTGAGTGCCATCATGTACACAGCCAGCACCTTCTCTCTATTCTTCTGTGGCCCCAAAACTGTCCACCAGTTCTTCTGCGATGGTCCCCAGTTGCTAAGACTTGCTTGTTCCTCTGACCATGTTATGGAAGATGTGAGTTTAGCCATCAGCACATGCTTAGCTTTCTTCTGCTTCGTGCTCATCGTGGGCTCCTATGTCCGCATCTTCTCAGCAGTGCTGAGGATGCCATCAGGCGGAGGGCCGCTCCAAAGCCTTCTCCACCTGTCTGCCCCACCTGGTCGTCGTCACTCTGTTCCTCATTTCTGGCATGTCTGCCTATCTTAAGCCAATATCAGACTCTCCCTCTGCAGTGGACCTGCTGGCGTCTGTGTTCTATGCCGTGGTGCCCCCGACCCTTAATCCCCTCATCTACAGCCTGAGGAACCGGGACATGAAGGCAGCGATGGGAAGGCTGCTGTGGCCAAAACATTTCTCAAAGGAGAAACTATCTATCGAATAAAAGGACCTTCTCCACGGACTGCCCTGACCTTGGCTCTGACCTAACCAGTCTTCACTCCAGAATGGTTTCACCACAGCACTGTCTAGGTGTTCTAGTGGAAAGAGCAGTGGCCTGGGAGTCTGAGGACCTGGATGCTAGTCCTGGCTCTGCCACTGTCCGTAGTGTGACATTGGAAAACTCAGTAAAGACTTCTCTACCTCTGTTTCCTTATCTTTATAATGGGGATGAAATATCCACTCTCTCCTACTTAGCCTAAGAGCCTATGTGGGGTAAGGACTGTGTTTGTACTCAGCAAACCATGTCTAATACAGTGTTTGGCATATGGTAAGTGCTTTTACAGATATCATGACCATTATTATCATTATGAAGTTTGAAATCTTGACCGGTGGCCATGAATGCTCCATGGAGGGGTCCAGAAAAAACACAGACAACAATTTTTGTGCACTCCATGCCTTGCTACAGTGAGAGACCTCTTTGTTTCCCATCTCCTTTCTTCTTCCCTGTCCTCATTTACACTGCCTCCCTCCAACTTCCCCCTTTTCTTTATTTTCCCCTCAAACGAAGAGTGAGCAGTCGTTCTAAAGCACAGATGGAGGGTTTGGTTAAAAACGGGGAGAGAATTCTCAGGACATGAGATGGAGTGGGAAAATCTGGAATAGATCTCTTTCTGTTTGTTGTTGTTAGGGTGTTAACTCCTGGTGGGCAGATGACATATCTCTCCTTTCTCTTTACCTTTCCAAATGCTTCATACTGTGCATTGCAGCTACTGGGACCTCAATAAATGCCATTCCAAATCAATCAATGATATTTATTAAGTGCTTACTGTGTGAGGAACACTCTACCAGGTGCTGGGAGAGTATGGTATAATAGCATCGGTAGACACAATCCCTTGCCTCGGATAGCTCACAATCTTAGTGGAATAAGTCAAATTAAGAAGCTCCAACTGCTCTTACCTAGAAGAGAATTAAGCAATCATTCTGTGGTATTTATTGACTCCTTACTGTGTGCTGAGCAATTACTACTCATTTGGGAGGGTACAATAAAATATAGTTGGTAAACATGATCTCTGTGGTCTGACTCACCGAACTCATGGCAGTTTATTAATTACTGGTGGTAGGATTGAGCTCCTTGAGGTTAGGGGTCATGTATATAAACTCAGAACACATTGTCCTATCTGGACATTGATAAACCCAACTATTCTCTCATTGCGATCGACCCTGCAATTAACCATCTCTCTGTGCTGAATTTTCTAGCATGAAGATATCCTCACTGGCACAAAACAGCCACTATCCTCCCCATGGCCCTACAGAGAATTTCTTGTTAAAGTGTGGTTTTCCAACTCCAGTCTGTCTGTCCAGGTGTGAAGAGGACAACTGAGTCCTTTCTCTATTGCCTGACTGTTGTTGTCCCGTATTTATCTGTTTCTTGTTACTTTATGCTACCCTTGGCTTCCTCAGGTTCAGGCTCTGTGAAAAAGAGGTGAGCCTTGGGCTGTTTCCTGCGGAGAAAATACAAGTGTCCGCCCACCCCAAGTTCCAAGGAGTCCAGCACCGAGAGCCTCCGCTGCCATCGGGCATCCCCAGCTTGCCACAGCAGTTTGTTCCCTGTTCCCTCCTTTTCCCCTTTCTAAACCACAGTCTGAGCTGAGCTCTTGTGACCTGCAGCACACACGGAGAACCATGCTGTCTGCTGCTATCAAGGGATGAATGAAGGGAGCAAGTCAGTGTCTCGTAGAAGGGAAAGGGAGAAGAGGAAAGGAGGGCTTAGTCAGAGAAGGCCTCTTGGAAGAGATGTGCCTTCAATAAGGCTTTGAAGGTGGGGAGAGTAATTTTCTGTCTGGTATGAGGAGGAAGGGCATTCCAGGCCAGAGGTAGGACAAGGTCAAGAAGTTGGTGGTGAGATAGATGAGGTCAAGGTACAGTGAGAGGTTTAGCATTAAAGGAGTGCCGTGTGTGGGCTGGGTTGTAGTAGGAGAATAGCAGAGTCAGGTAGGAGGGGGCTAGATGATTAAGTGCTTTAAAACCTCTGGTGAGGAGTTTTTGTTTGATGCAGAGGTGGATGTGACCATTGAAGTTTCTTGAGGAGTGGGGAAACGTGGACTAGGGTGACAGGAATAAGAAAGATGGCATTTAGTCATTCAGTCATATTTATTGAGCGCTTACTGTGTGCAGAGCACTGTACTAAGCGCTTGGGGGGATACAAGGTCATCAGGAAGGAGCCCCCTCCTTCCTCTCCCCCTCCTTCCCTTCCCCACAGCACCTGTATATATGTTCTTCCTCCCTTCAAGGCCCTACTGAGAGCTCACCTCTTCCAGGAGGCCTTCCCAGACTGAGCCCCTTCCTTCCTCTCCCCCTCGTCCCCCTCTCCATCTTACCTCCTTCCCTTCCCCACAGCACCTGTATATATGTATATAAGTCTGTACATATTTATTACTCTATTTATTTACTTATTTTACTTGTACATATCTATTCTATTTATTTTATTTTGTTAGTATGTTTGGTTTTGTTCTCTGTCTCCCCCTTCTAGACTGTAAGCCCACTGTTGGGTAGGGACCGTCTCTATATGTTGCCAACTTGTACTTCCCAAGCGCTTAGTACAGTGCTCTGCATACAGTAAGCACTCAATAAATATGATTGATTGATTCATTGATTAAGAGTTTGGCACATAGAAATTGCATAATGAATACCACAGCAAAAATGTTCAAGGACCAAGACTAAGTCCAGGCAACCCAGAATATTTCACCAGAAACTAGCAGAGTGGAAAAATTACCATTCCCATCTCAAATACCAAACTCCTATTGCTTATTAATAGAGGTCCTATAAAGGGCCTTCATTTAGATTGACTTTCAGCTTGTGAACAACTAGGTACTGAATGTCAATTACTGAATAGTGTGAACCACTCTTTTCCTGTTTGTGTGCTTTGTTTCTTATATCTAAGAGTGCCACCTAGAAATCATTCTTTCTGAATTTCAGTCTATTGACATAGGATCGTTTTTACAATTCAGCCGTGTCTTCCAAAGTGTTAATGACCCTGGCAAATCTCAGGTCATCCACAAATTGACTAGTAACATTCTTGGTTCCTTTGCCCAGCACAGGGAGAAGGATATTATCTAGATTTTTTTTCTCAAACCTTGAAGTCCAATATGTCACAGAGACATGATCTATTCCACACTCCGTCACCTAGCAACAGAGAGAAAATGCAGAGAATTGAGGAGATTGAAGGGAAAGGGAGACTAAGCTATTGCAGCATCACTTCAGCTCAGAAAGATGGGAACCTCTTGATGCAATGACTGGCTAAGGTTCTTTCCATTGATGAACTGTACTTTCTAGGTGCTTAGATCAGTGCTCTGCACACTGTAAGCGCTCAGTAAATACGATTGAATGAATGAATCGAGTTCAGATCCAACCACTTACCTCCATGGAGTTTATGGAAGGGGACAGTAGTAAACCAGCTCAGGGGAGCTCCAGTGAGACAGCGTTTCAGAGCAGGGCTTTGCGGCTCCGGTTGAGGGAAGCAACTGAAAATCCTGAGACACCCTTGAAGTGATCTGGAATTATCCAACTATTGCTCTGAACCTAAGACTAAGGAGGAAAAGCCAAGCTGTGTGGACATTTTTATTAATACCACTAGTTTTGGAGAGAGTCATGACTTGTTAACTTTTCAGGTCTAATTAACGTTAGTGTCTAGAGGGAAATATCTGGGGGACTCGGGAGAATCCTGAACTATTAGTCCCTCCGGAGATGACACCTTCTATTTCCCTCATCTCTGGAAAGACACCAGACCACTGTTGCTGCTTTCTGTCTTGCTGCAGTGGCAAACCCTAAAGAGCCTTGGGAAAAACCTCTAGAGCATCAGACTGAGCCAAGGTAGTTCACTGAATCAACGCCATAAAGCATAAGTCCAAGGCTGCGAGGATGTGAAATAGGATTGTTTAGAGTTTATATAGAATTGTCTTTCAAATTTGAAGAGTACACCACTAATGGAGAAATCTATCAATGAGTGCATGTTTGATTTAAAAGGCCAATGAAAGACCCAGAGTTCTGGCTCCACTGTGCAAACAAAAAGTCTGTCATCTGTTTTTGCACATAGTAAGCACTTAACAAATGCTATTATCATTATTATTATTATTATTGTCTTGCTTGCTTAAGGTTTGCAAGGTATGGCAATGTTTTCTCTTACACCAAGTGTTCTCTAATTCCATAGGAAACAGTTGCACATGACGAGCTTCTCCTTTCATGATAATGTAGCACTATTTTGGTCTATCCCCAGAGATTTGTGAAATAGGAATTTTAAATGACATTTTGTTATATTAGAAGGACAAATAAAGATTCTCCAGGACAGAGGGAAACACTGGGCCATAACTTATCAAAACAAAAGCTGGGAGCATTTGTGACCAAGGCCCTTACCCAGAAATATAGTCAAAATTTGTCATTTAATAACATGTAAATAGTTTACATAATCCTAAATGATTTATGTAAAATATCCATCATCCATAGCAGTCCAAAATCCAACTCACATTAAGCAATATCTGCTACCTGAAAGACTTAGGCATCCATTAGATATGAAAAAAATCACTTACCTGCCCTATCAGAGAGGGCTCTTGGAAAGAGAAAGTGTCTGAGATTCAGGAGACATGGTTCCAGAGCCAATTCTGACAATGACTGGCTATGTGACACTGGACGATTCAGTGAAGCTCTCTGAGCCCAGTTTCCTCATCAGCAAAACGGGGATAAGATAGCAACTCACCTTCACTCTTAGATTCTGAGCCCTATGTGTGACAGGGCTATAACTGATCAGATTATCTTGAGCCTCCCTCAGTGGTTGTCAGCTGGTAAGTGTTTAATGAATATTATTGTAGCCTCTAAGAAGACAGAGATTGGCAGGGAGAGAAGACACTCATTCCCTTCATGAAATAATACTGGCATTTATTAAACACATAGTCTGGCCTACAGAATCCCACATCAGACTCACTATCCCTCATTCCCCGGGATCCAAGGATCCAAATATGGGCAATCCAAAGTTTCCTACTTGGGAGATTTCAAGTACAAAATTTATATGGTCCCTCTCTTTTGTTATCATATTTTATTTGAGGATTTGTATTGTGACCTGGATCATTGTCATTTGTAGTATCTTTTTCATATGTGTGTGTGTGTGTGTGTGTATTGTTGTTGTTGTTGTTGTTTTAATCTGCAATACAGTCCACTAGAAAGACCATAGAACTGGGAGTTAAGACATTGAGGTTATAATCCCAATTCTGCCACTTGCTTGCTGTGTGACCTGGGACAGGTCACCTAATCTCTGTGCTTCAGTTTCCTCACCTCAAAAACTGGGCTTCAATATCTGTTCTCCCTCCTCCATGAGGGAAAAGGACTGTGTGAGTTCTACTTATATTGTGTCTACCCTAGGGCTTAATGTACATCTTGGCACATAGTAAGCCCTTAACAAATTTCAGAATTATTGTTATGATCTGAGTACAGTGCCCGGCACATAGTACAGGCTTAACCAACCCCATATTTAGTATTACTGTTGTCTTTCCACTCCCTTTCACTCAATAATATTTCCTAAAAGCAGAGCATTGCCCAAAAGGCTTAATAATTCATTCATTCATTAAATCGTATTTATTGAGCACTTACTTTGTTCAGAGCACTGTACTAAGCACTTGAAAAGTACAATTCGGCAACTGGTAGAGATAATCCCTACCCAACACCGAACTCACAGTCTAGAAGGGGGTGACAGACAACAAAACAAGTACAGAGGCGTCAATACCATCAAAACAGATAAATTGAGTATAGATATACACACATCATTAATAAAATAAATAGAATAATAAATATGTACAAATATACACATGTGCTGTGGGGAGGGGAAGGGGGTAGGGCAGAGGGAGGGAGTAGAGACAACGGGGAGGGGAGGAGGAGCAGAGGGAAAGGAGGGGCTCAGTCTGGGAAGGCTTCCTGGAGGAGTTGAGCTCTCAGTAGGGCTTTGAAAAGGGGAAGAGAGCTAGTTTGGCAGTCCTTGAACGAGTTGTCTACACGCGCTGCCTAGAATTCCTCAACAACAACTCTCTCCTCGACCCCCTCCAGTCTGGCTTCCGTCCCCTTCATTCCACGGAAACTGCGCTCTCAAAGGTCACCAATGACCTCCTGCTTGCCAAATCCAACGGCTCATACTCGGTCCTAATCCTCCTCGACCTCTCAGCTGCCTTTGACACTGTGGACCACCCCCTTCTCCTCAACACGTTATCTGACCTTGGCTTCACAGACTCCGTCCTCTCCTGGTTCTCCTCTTATCTCTCCGGTCGTTCTTTCTCAGTCTCTTTTGCAGGTTCCTCCTCCCCCTCCCATCCTCTTACTGTGGGGGTTCCCCAAGGTTCAGTGCTTGGTCCCCTTCTGTTCTCAATCTACACTCACTCCCTTGGTGACCTCATTCGCTCCCACGGCTTCAACTATCATCTCTATGCTGATGACACCCAGATCTACATCTCTGCCCCTGCTCTCTCCCCCTCCCTCCAGGCTCGCATCTCCTCCTGCCTTCAGGACATCTCCATCTGGATGTCCGCCCGCCACCTAAAGCTCAACATGTCGAAGACTGAGCTCCTTGTCTTCCCTCCCAAACCTTGTCCTCTCCCTGACTTTCCCATCTCCGTTGACGGCACTACCATCCTTCCCGTCTCACAAGCCCACAACCTTGGTGTCATCCTCGACTCCGCTCTCTCATTCACCCCTCACATCCAAGCCGTCACCAAAACCTGCCGGTCTCAGCTCCGCAACATTGCCAAGATCCGCCCTTTCCTCTCCATCCAAACCGCTACCCTGCTCATTCAAGCTCTCATCCTATCCCATCTGGACTACTGCACTAGCCTTCTCTCTGATCTCCCATCCTCGTGTCTCTCTCCACTTCAATCCATACTTCATGCTGCTGCCCGGATCATCTTTGTCCAGAAACGCTCTGGACATATCACTCCCCTCCTCAAAAACCTCCAATGGCTACCGATCAATCTGCGCATCAGACAGAAACTCCTCACCCTGGGCTTCAAGGCTGTCCATCACCTCGCCCCCTCCTACCTCACCTCCCTTCTCTCCTTCTACTGCCCAGCCCGCACCCTCCGCTCCTCCACTGCTAATCTCCTCACTGTACCTCGCTCTCGCCTGTCCCGCCATCGACCCCCGGCCCATGTCATCCCCCGGGCCTGGAATGCCCTCCCTCTGCCCCTCCGCCAAGCTAGCTCTCTTCCTCCCTTCAAGGCCCTGCTGAGAGCTCACCTCCTCCAGGAGGCCTTCCCAGACTGAGCCCCTTCTTTTCTCTCCCCCTCGTCCCCCTCTCCATCCCCTCGTCTTACCTCCTTCCCTTCCCCACAGCACCTGTATATATGGATATATGGTTGTACATATTTATTACTCTATTTATTTATTTATTTATTTTGCTTGTACATTTCTATCCTACTTATTTTATTTTGTTGGTATGTTTGGTTCTGTTCTCTGTCTCCCCCTTTTAGACTGTGAGCCCACTGTAGGGTAGGGACTGTCTCTATGTGATGCCAATTTGTACTTCCCAAGCGCTTAGTACAGTGCTCTGCACATAGTAAGCGCTCAATAAATACGATTTATTGATTGATTGATTGATATGAGGAGGGAGGGCATTCCAGAGCAGACCTAGGACATGGGCCAGGGATCGAAAGTGGGCCAGGCTAAAACGAGGCACAGTGAGGAGTTTAGCGGTAGAAGAATGGAGTGTGCAGGCTGGGCTGTAGAAGGGGAGAAGGGGAGTGAGGTAGGAGGAGGTGAGGTGATGGACAGCTTTGAAGCCACTATTGAGGAATTTTTGCTTCACGCAAAGGTTGATAGGCAACCACTGGAGATTTTTGAGGAGGGGAGTGATTTGCCCAACGTGCTTCAGTAGAAAGACTATCCAGGCAGCAGAATGAAGTATAGACTGAAGCGGGGAGAGACAGAAGGATGGGAGATCAGAAAGGAGGCTGATGCAGTCATACAGTCAGGATAGGATGAGAGACTGTGCCAGCAAGGTAGCTGTTTGAATGGAGAGGAAAGGGCGGATCTTGGAAATGTTGTGAAGGTGAGACCACCAGGTTTTGGTGATGGATTGGATGTGTGGGGTGAATGAGAGAGCAGAGTCAAGGAGGACACCAAGGTTGTGGGTTTGTGAGACGGGAATGTACAAGAAAGGTAAAAAAAAAACACGATCTCTACCCTCAAGGACCTCACAATCTAGCAGGGCACAGCAACTCCCACTAAAAGAGTCATCAGTAAATCCATCACTAGTCCTTATTGAGATTCTCCATGGACAGAGCACTGCACTAAATGTTTGGTCGAAACATGATCTCTACACTCCGGGAGATCACAATCTAACAAGGGACCCCAACCCCCAAAATACAAGTAGTCGATCAATCCACTGTATTTATAAAATGTCTGTGTGGGGAGAGCACTGTACTAAGGGTTTGAGAGAGTACTATAATCAATCAATTAATCAATCGTATTTATTGAGTGCTTACTGTGTGCAGCGCACTGTACTAAGCGCTTGGGAAGTACAAGTTGGCAACATATAGAGACAGTCCCTACCCAACAGTGGGCTCACAGTCTAGAAGACACAAAAGACACAGTCTATAAGAGACAAAAGACACAATCGCTGCCCTGAAGAAGCTTGCAGGCTCACGGGGAAGATCTATACAACATAATATTCAGGTAGAAAGTAGAAGGGCTTGAATAGTAGAAGAAGTATTAGAGGACTGTGTCCAACCCCATTATCTCGTAACCACCCTAGTGCTTAATACTGTACTTGAAAACATAGTAAGCAGTTAACGAGTGCCATAATTATTATTTAAGTTGATTTGTACAACGGTGTAGAAGGGCCCTGGGTGTTCATGGTTGCTGTAGAACCATGAACCTTTATCCTTAAGCACATTTCCCACTACTTTAGGGAGGATAACCTGGACACCATGCCCGAGAAGGCATGGTGCACGTCTTTATTCCTCAGGGTGTAGATGACGGGATTTAACATGGGGGCAATGATTCCATAGAAGAGAGAGACCATCTTTCCCCGGTCCAGCGAGTTGGGGGACGGGGGCTGCAGGTACATGTAGATGGCTGTCCCGTAGAAGAGCGAAACCACTAGCAGGTGAGAACCACAAGTCCCAAAGGCCCTGCGGCAGCCCTCCACTGAAGGGATCCTCAGCACGGCCCGGGCGATGAAGCCATAGGAGATCAGGATGAGTGTCACGGGGATCAGGAGGAAGAGGACACTGATGAAGAAGAGCTCTGCCTCATTGGCCACGGTATTGGCGCAGGACAACTTCAGCAGGGTGGACACCTCGCAGAAGAAGTGATTTACTCGGCGGCGACCACAGCGGGGCATCTTCAACGTCCACGTGGACTGAAGCGCAGAATTCCCAAAGCCACTGAGCCAGGAGGAGGCTGCCAGCTGGAGGCAGAGCCTGTGGTGCATGATGGCAGGGTAGTGCAGGGGTTGGCAGATGGCCACGAAGCAGTCCAATGACATGGCCCCAAGAAGGAGACACTCAGTGGAGCCCAAGGCCAGGGAGATGAAGACCTGAGCCACACAGACTCCATAGCTGATCACCTTTTGAGCACTGTGAAGGTTGACCAGCATTTGGGGTACGATGCTGGTGGTATAACAGAGGTCCAGGAGGGAGAGGTTGGTGAGGAAGACGTACATGGGGGTGTGGAGTTGGGGGTCCAGCCGACACAGCAGGATGATGGTCACATTGCCTAGGATGGTCAGGATGTAGGAAACCAGAAAGACCACAAAGAGGGGCAGCTCCAGCCAGGGTCGGTCCGAGAAGCCCAGAAGGAAGAAGCCCTGCAGGGTACTCCCATTGGCCCTGTCCATGCCTGCTTTGCTCTAGGATACCTGGGGGATAAAAGAAAAAACAGAGAGAAGTGACAGTGATCCACTCATACGATCTCACGTCTAGGATCAGCAATGTTCTAGCAGCAGAACACTGAGGGGGGATATGGGGTGGCAGAGATGGATCGTTGTGTTTGGGTGTGGGGAAGGAAGGAAATATTTATAAGTCTTTTAACATCAATGGAATCCCACTGGGCTCAACTCACATTCCCTTCATCATGCACTGAGAGACAGGAAGAGAGGACTAGAGAGAGAGAAGAGAAGAGAGAGGGAAAGAAAGAGCGGCAGAAAGAAAGGTGAAGATGAGAAAGAGAATGAGGAGGGGGAGAAAGATTAGTCCATCAGTAAATGTTATTTATTGAGCATTTACAGCATTATATTAAGTAAGCGGGACAGTATAATACAGTGGGTAGAGACAATTCCTTCCCTCAAGGAAAGGGAGGAAATAGGAAAAGTACAACCAAGCGCTTAGTACAGAGCTCTGCACACAGTGAGTGCTCAATAAATATGATTGAATTAATGAATGAATACAAGCTCCTTATGGGCAGGAAATGTGTCTACCATCTCTCTTGTATTGTAATCTCTCAAGCACTTAGTACAAGTGCTCTGCACACAGTATGCTCTCAATAAATGCCATTGATTGCTTGATTGAAAAAGTGATAGAAAGAAGAGGGGGGAGAGAGTCAACTGTCTTTCATAGTCATAAAGATGTTATTGACAGTGAAATTCACCTGCAAGTATGAGAATTCATTGTCTTCTTTTTTGGAAACTCAAGCACAACAATGTCACTGTTTATGTCTCTGCATTTAAAGGGAGAGAGTTGAGGAATTTTTGCACTAAGATAAATAGTCTCGACAACCCAACCAAATTACTCAGAGTCCAAAACTGTCCTTTTGGTCTGCATAGCAGGATGCAAATCATAGAATAGATTTGATTGGATCCATTTTCTCCAGATTTGATTCATTTTTTCCAGGTTAATTTTAAAAAGAAGTTGATTATACCATCCAGGATGAGCTGCACCAAAAATAATGGCCCGTGTTTTCTTTTCTTAAATACGTCTAATGTCAAGGATGTCAGAAGCCGAGTTTTGAGACGTTTCTAGTGTTTTTCCTATTTCATTATCCATTAATAGAATGTACTGAGCCACTACTTTGTGAAGAGCACTGAACTAGGAGTCTGGGAGTGTACAATAGTGTAAGCATACACAGTCTCTACTCTTTGGAGTTTACAATAAATCAGTCCTTTATATCCATCTCCAGTCACACCTGAATTCAAGTCCCTTTTCTTACATTTGAATATCCATAAACATGGAAAACAACTAGTCTCCATTTTCCACATTAATTCATTCAATCGTATTTATTGAGTGCTTACTGTGTGCAGAGCACTGTACTAAGCGCCTGGGAAGTACAAGTTTGCAACATTTAGAGACGGTCCCTACCCAACAGCGGGCTCACAGTCTAGAAGGGGGAGACAGACAACAAAACAAAACATATAAACCAAATAAAATTAATAGAATAAATATGTACAAGTAAAATAAATAAATAGAGTAATAAATATGTACAAACATATATGCATATATACAGGTGCTGTGGGGAGGGAAAGGAGGTAAGGCGGGGGGGTTGGGGAGGGGGAGTGGGGGAGAGGAAGGAGGAGGCTCAGTCTGGGAAGGCCTCCTGGAGGAGGTGAGCTCTCAGTAGGGCTTTGAAGGGAGGAAGAGAGCTAGCTTGGCGGATGTGCAGAGGGAGGACATTCCAGTCCAGGGGGAGGACGTGGGCCAGTGGTCGACGGCGGGACAGGTGAGAACGAGGCACAGTGAGGAGGTTAGTGGCAGAGGAGTGGAGGGTGCGGGCTGGGCTGTAGAAGGAGAGAAGGGAGGTGAGGTAGGAGGGGGTGAGGTGATGGAGAGCATTGAAGCCGAAGGTGAAGAGCTTTTGCCTGGTAGCCACTGGAGATTTTTGAGGAGGGGAGTAACATGCCCAGAGCATTCCTGCACAAAGACGATCTGGGCAGCGGTGTGAAGTATGGATTGAAGTGGGGAGAGACAGGAGGATGGGAGATCAGAGAGGAGGCTGATGCAGTAATCAGGAGGCTGATGCAGTAATACCATCATTAATCAAATGATGGTATTTGTTGAGCACTCACTGTGTGCAGAGCACTGTACTAAGCACTTGGGATATGGATAAGAGGTGTGGATAAGCCCACTGTAAGCCTAAAGACTGATACCAAGACAATATTCAGACCACCTATCGCTGCCTCTGGATTGAACATTCCTAATGCCTTTATCTTTCACCCAATGGACTTCCATTCGTATTCCTAATGTAATGATAAAGTATTAGTGACCCTGGTCAATCTAGAGCAGTCTAAAAAGTTATTGGCAATGTCCTTGGATCCTTTGTCCAGGTGAATGAGAAAGATATTATCTGGATCATTTTATCAACCCTTAAAATCCCCTGTATCATGCCAGTATTCCACATTCAATTATTCCTAGTTCCTGGAAATATAAGGGAAATAAAAAGAATTGAAAATTTTGAGGAAAAGATGAGACTAAGCTAGAGATATCAATTCAGCTCAGAGAGATGGAAATCCCTTGATGTCTTGTCTGAGTGGTTCTCTATGCTGGTTTCAGATCCAATTAGTGCTAACCTTCTCACTGTGCCTCAATCTCACTGCTGTCGCTGCCAACCCCCAGCCCACGTCCTGCCTCTGGCCTGGAATACCCTCTGTCCTCTATTCTGACAGACAGTTATTCTCCCCCACTTCAAAGCCTTATTGAAGGCCCATCTCCTCCAAGAGGCCTTCCCAGACTAATCCCCACCTTTCCTCATCTCCCACTCCCTTGAGTGTCACCCTGAGTTGCTCCCTTTGCTCTTCCCCCCTCCCAGCCCCCCAGCACTTATGTATGTAACTGTAATTTTATTTATTTGTATTGGTATCTGCCTCCCCCCCCAGACTGTAAACTCACTGTGGGCAATGAATATGTCTGTTTATTGTTGTACTGTACTCTCCCAAGTGCTTAGTACAGTGCTCTGCACACAGTAAATGCTCAATGAATATGATTGAATGAATAAATCCAACTTACCTCCATTCCATTTATGGAAGGGGAACTGAAAAGTCCAATGTCAGAAGTGAACCAGCTCACCTTCTCAGAGCAGAGTTGTGCAAATCTGGCTGAGGGCAATGACAAAAAAATCCTGAGATACCAGTTAAGTGATCTGGGATTATTAAACCACTGCACTGAACCCAAGCCTAAAGTGCAAAGCCAGGATGTGTGAACAATTTTATGGAGACCATAAATGCTGCAGTTTTGGTAAGAGGCATGATTCATTAACTTTTCAAGTCTAATTAACCCTAGTGTCCAGAGGGAAATATCTGGGGACTGGAGAAGAATCAATAATGATTATTCCCTCTAGAGATGATTTTTACCTCTCTCTCCTCCTCACCATCAGATGGGCATGAGCCCATGAGTCTTGCTGCTATCTTCAGTGACAAACCCTAAAGAGCCTTGGGAAAAATCCCAAGAGCTTCGGCCCGAGGCAAAATAGTGTACTGATTCAAGAACACAAAGCATTAGCCCCAGACTGTAAAGACGTGACCTACAGTTGTGTGTGTGTATATATATATACATATTATATGTTGCCAACTTGTACTTCCCAAGCGCTTAGTACAGTGCTCTGCACACAGTAAGCACTCAATAAATGCGATTGAATGAATGAATGAATATGTATTATATAGTGTATATATATATATATATATATATATATATATATATATATATTATAGAGTCAGCCTTCACATTTAAAGACACCACTAATAATGAAATGTATAGCTGAAAAGGTCAGTGAGGGACCCAGAATTCCAGCCACATTCTTACCCAAAATATCTGTCCCTTGTGTTGTCCTGCTTAATGTTTGCAGTGCTTGGTGCCATTGTCTCTTTTTATCACTTTTTCTCTCATTCCGTAAAATGCTTTTGCTCATAAAGAGTCACTCCTTTCTTAATAGTGGTGTGCTGTTGTTGGTCTACCCTCGGAGATTTTTTTTTAACAGGGGCCCCAAACACTCAAAATACTAGTACTCATTCAATCATCCCATAGAATTTATTGAGCATCTACGTGCTCAGAGCACAATACTAAATGTTTGGAAGAGTACAACAAGAGATAGAGCAGGCCCTCTCCTGCTTCTGGCTCTTTCACTCTCTTGCCACCACTATAGGGAAACAGTGTGACCTAGTGGAAAAAGTACAGGCCTCAGAGTCAGAGGACTTGGGCTCTGATCACAGCTCTGCCATTTGCATGCAGTATAACCTTGGGCAAGACACTTAAATTCTCTGTACCTCAGTTGCCTCATCTGTAAAATGAAAATTAAATCCTCACCTGTCCAGTTCAGACTGTGATTCTATGTGGAACAGGGACTTTGCCCAACCCGATTATATTGTATCTACCCCAGTTCTTGCACTTAGTAAGCACTTAAATACCAATAAAAAAGATTGCTAGGGAAGAATATCTCTATTTCATCTAGTTCTAAGGTCCATCGAAGATGGGGATTCCACAGCTTCCATTTATTAGTCCATTGCAACTCTCTAATTGTTGTACCTCTCCTTTTCATTCATTCAATATTACTGACTGCTTACTGTATGCAGAGCACTGTCCTAACTAATCAGTAGACTACGATAAGAGTAAAAGACCCAGAACTTTGAGGTAAGTGTCAGTGGTTGCAATTAAAATGAGATTGTGTGAAATGAAGGGAGCAAGGGACTATACGTGCTGGGCTCTGCAAGACCCTATTAGGGCTGAAGAGTTTCAGGCATCCTTAAGAATTTAACTGACTTGCCCAGGTCACACAACAAGCAACTGAAAGAGCCTAGGTTAGAACCCAGGAAAACTGGGCCTCAGTTTTCCCATCTGCAAATTGGGGAGTATATCTTTGCTCTCCCTACTTCTTCGATTACAAGCCCCATATGAGGTCTGGAGACTGTGTCTGATCTTATTTTTTTTTTGTCTTCCACATCATGTGGCATAAGGTAGATACAAAATATGTATAGGCATATAGGAAGTACTTAATAAATATCATGACAAGCTAGCTAACATAGCTATCTTACTTGACGCTCCTCTCCTGCTTGTCCTGGGCTGACTCTTTCCTACCACTATTTCCCTGGCCTTGCCACAGTTTCCCTTATTTCACCACAGATTCCACCATCATTATCCATGTCACTACCACCCTCTCTTGGGGGATCAGGGCATTTATGTGAAGTGCTGACTATGCACCAAAGCCCTGTATAAAGTAAGATAATCCAATCTGATTCAGTCTCTATCCAACAAAGCTGCATGAGAAGCAGCCTGGCTTAGTGGAAAGAGCACGGGCTTGGGAGTGAGAGGACGTGGGTTCTAATCCCAGCTCTGCCACTTGTCTGCTGTGTGACCTTGGGCAACTAATTTAACTTCTCTGTGACTGTTACCTCATCAGTAAAATGGGGATTAGGACTGTGAGCCCACGTGAGACAACCTGATTACCTTGTATCTACTCCAGTGCTAAGAACAGTGCTTGGCACATAGTAAGTGCTTAACAAATACCATAATTATTATTATTGTTATTATTATTGTTATTAACAAAGCCTAGTGGAGAGAAGATAGGACTGGGAGTCAGGGGACCTGGGTTCTCTTGGCTGGGTGGCCTTGGGTTTATAACTGGGGCTTGCTGACAGTAGTCGAGGGCTGTGGGACCGGAACCAAAACTGCTCTCCGTACCAGCCAGGAGGAAATGATGTGGCAGGGCTGAGGATGGGGACGGAGAGGATGCTGTTTTTCTCCTGGTTTCTGTGTGCCCCACTAGGATCCAAATATTAAATTTTCACTCAAGCAAGGCTGTCCAGAGTCCAGCAATCACAACAGTCACTGCCATCACCTTCCACCCACTGACAGTTCAATCAGTCCCCATGCTGATCTGCCACTTGTCTGTTGGGCATGACCTTCGGAAAGTCACTTATCTGTGTCTTGGTTTCCACATTCATGTAATGGGGATTAAATCCTAATCCTGCCTATTTAGACTGTGAGCCTCATGTGGAACAGGGACTGCAGCCACCTGATTATCTACCCCAGAGCTTAGTATGGTGTTTGGCACAAAATAAGTGCCTAACAAGTACCATAATAGTAAGAATAATCATTCTTCTTCTTATTATTTTTATTAGGTGTCACAGGAGCAACCAAGACCATCCACCTCCCTGGCTTCATCTTCTCCCCAGCCTTCTCACTGCATCCTTGATCTCTCTGTTTCTCAGGGTGTAGATGAGAGGGTTGAGGCAGGGGGTGACAACGATGTAGAAGAGGGAGACGAACCTGCTCGGTCCTTAGAGATGCTCTTAACTGGCTGGAGGTACATGAAGGTGGTGCTTCCAAAGAAGATTACCACCAACATGAGGTGGGAGGAGCCGGTCCGGAATGCCTTGACCCATCCGGCGGCCGACTGGAGCCTCAACACCACCCGGGCGATGTGCCCATAGGAGGTGATGATGAGGGAGATGGGTGCCAGCAGAAAGATGACACTTACTGCGAACATCTCAGCCTCGCTGGGGTCAGTGTCCCCACAGCGATCCCAGTGAAGGCCGGGACTTCATACTGGAAGTGGTCCAGCCTGCGTCTCCTCCACAGGGGCATCCTGAGGGTGACCGCCGTACCCACTATAGAGTTGGTGAAGCCACTCACCCATGTCAGAGCGGCCAGCTGCCTATAGAGACATGGCAGCATGAGCACAGCATGCCGCAGGGGCTGGCAGACAGCAACATAGCGGTCGTACGACATGACGGCCAACAGGATGCATTCGGTGGAGCCCAAAGTCAGTGCAATGTAGAGCTGGGCAAAGCAACCTTTGTAACTGATGCTTTTCCCTGGTCCCCACAGGTTGATCAGCAGTTGGGGGATTGTGGTGGTAGTGAAGCAGTGATTCAGGAAAGAGAGATTAGAGAGGAAGAAGTACATGGGCGTATGGAGCTGGGAGTCCAGGTAAGACACCAGAATGATGGCTGTGTTGCCCATTAAAGTCAAGAAGTAGAAAATAGAGATGACCACAAAGAGAACCTTCTCCAACCCTGGATAGTCAGAGAAACACAGCAGGATAAAGTCACCCCCAGAGCTCTGGTTGGCTTCGCTTAGCTCCATTCTGCTCAGGATATTTGGGACAGAAAACCCATCCAAGATTGAACACTCGACCTAACTCTAAGCCCCATATGGAACCGGGACTGCCTCCATCCTGTTGATGTTGTATCTACCCCAGCACCAATACATAGTAAGCTTGGCATATAATAAGCATTTAACAACACAATTATTACTAGGTAACTTCCAGAGAATATGCCTCCATTCAGATTAGCATAGTAAGCTTGGCACATAGTAAGCACTTAACAAACATCACAATTATTACTAGGTGACTTCCAGAGGATATGCCACCGTGCAGATGAGCATCAGTCAGATTTGCCCCTGTTCTTCACTTCTGTGGGTGTCCTGAGCAAGAAAGGGAATTTGCAAACCAGGACTCTTAGTAGCAGAGGTGGAGTGTTGATTCTGAGGGTTGTGACTTGAAAAATCTGAACTCTCAGGAGAGACTGACGTGATGGTTGGAAGTGACATGAGGATCTTCAGTTCCTTAACAGAACTTTGGTTGTCCTTGGACTTTAGTTTTCAGGTCTTTGGTTGTCTGGGGATAAAGCCAAATCAGACAATCTATCACTCTCGGGCTGTATTCTCATCTCCCACTCATGTCTAACTCTAAGTGGTACCAGCCGTATCGGGTTCTACCTATATTGTTAGCCTTCTTATTCAAAGAAAATGCTACGGATGGCTAAGTTCCCCTATGAAGGTCTCTTTGATGCTGAAAAGGCCAATTCAGGAACCCATAATCCCAGCCACAATGGGCACACAAAAGGATTGTTCTTTGCTGTGTTATAGTACATAAAGTATGTAGCGTCTGGTGCTGTTCTCTACTTCCTCATCTATCTTCTTGACATCAGGGTCTATTATAGTCTTGAATATCTTCCAAAAAGAAGAATATAGAGTCTCTTTCTGCTGCCTTTTCTAATGCCACATCACCACAAGTCACACAGCTCTTCTTTAAGAGATGCAGCGTGGCTCAGTGGAAAGAGCATGGACTTGGGAGTCAGAGGTCATGGGTTCTAGTCCCGGCTCTGCCACATGTCTGCTGTGTGACCTTGGGCAAGTCACTTAACTTCCCTGAGCCTCAGTTACCTCATCTGTAAAATGGGGATTAAGACTGTGAGCCCCACGTGGGACAACCTGATCACCTTGTATCCCCCCCAGAACTTAGAACAGTGCTTTGCACATAGTAAGCACAACAAATGCCATCATTAATTTAAGCCTGATTTTCATCTCATCCACTGCAGTCCAGGCTTATTTCCTTGTGAGCATTCAGACTGCAGACTTATTGTTCACTCAAGAGAGTGAACAATCTCTTGATCTCTTGATATTTATTACACCCCATCCCCACAACACTCATGTACATACCGTTATACTTTCCTATTTCCTTTATCTGTCAATTATTGTAGTGCCTGACTCCCCCTCTAGGCTGTTAGCTCCTTGTAGGAAGGGAGCATATCTCCCACCTCTGTTGTATTTTACTCTCCCAAGCCCCTAGCACAGTGCTTGGCACACAGTCAGCACTCATTAATCGATTCACTGATACTGATGCATCCCCTTCATTGATACTGCTCCATCCCCTTCAGAAAGTTGGAGGCTGTGATGGTCAGCTCTCCACCTGCTGCTCTCTAGACACACATCAGCTCCCTCCCCTTTCATCTTTTCTCTGTTTAAATTGTTTATAATATTTAGATTTTTAGAAGACCCTTCTCTTCTACCCCCTTCTATGTCATTTTCTTCATTATATATCTACCAAGCCACTCTTCATTGAATACTTCTTCAGATCCACCTCAACCAGGGCCGAGTACACAGCAACAACCCAAAGAGACAGACTCAAACTCATATACATGAATACCCACATAGACACAAATCAAGTACACTTACCCATAGATGAATACATGTGCATTGTCAGATTCAAGTTCACAAACAATTGCACACACAAAGACTCACACAAACACTCCTATGTTAATGTGACTGCCCCCAGTTCTAAGTTCTGTTAGCATCTGAGAGCTATGTATCCTTGGGCAAGTCATTTAACTTCTCTGTGCCTCAGTTTTCTGAACTGTAAAATGGAGGTTCAACACCTGTTCTCCCTCCCACTGAGACTGTGAGCCCAGTGGGAAACAGAGACTGGGCCTGGTCTGATTATCTTGTATCTACCTCAGAATTTAGTACAATGCTTGGCTTATAGTAAGCCCCTAACAAATAAACTACTATAAATAATAATAATAATGATGATTTCCCAGGCACATGTAGTTATCTCAGAGAGACATTCCTGCTCCATCCTCAGCCTCCTATGCAAAGCCAGACTCAGCTTCTCCCAGCCACTCGTGCCCATTCTCCTGAACTCAACTCTTCTTCTTCAAAGGCATGAGACAACCTTCCAGCTCCTGTCAGCCCCAATCACTCCCTCACCCTCCCTCACCCTCCCTCACCCTATTTACCTCACATTTAAGGCCTCCTACTTCAGGAAGTCTTCCTCACTTACTCCTGCACATCCCCCACCTGCCATTCTGATCAAAGACTCAATACTTCCCCTCATCATCATCATCATCATCATCAATCGTATTTATTGAGCGCTTACTATGTGCAGAGCACTGTACTAAGCGCTTGGGAAGTACAAATTGGCAACATATAGAGACAGTCCCTACGCAACAGTGGGCTCACAGTCTAAAAGGGGGAGACAGAGAACAAAATCAAACATACTAACAAAATAAAATAAATAGAATAGATATGTGCAAATAAAATAAATAAATAAATGGAGTAAAAAATATGTACAAACATATATACATATATACAGGTGCTGTGGGGAAGGGAAGGAGGTAAGATGGGGGGGATGGAGAGGGGGACGAGGGGGAGAGGAAGGAAGGAGCTCAGTCTGGGAAGGCCTCCTGGAGGAGGTGAGCTCTCAGCAGGGCCTTGAAGGGAGGAAGAGAGCTAGCTTGGCGGATGGGCAGAGGGAGGGCATTCCAGGCCCGGGGGATGACGTGGGTCGGGGGTCGATGGCGGGACAGGCGAGAGCGAGGTATGGTGAGGAGATCAGCGGTGGAGGAGCGGAGGGTGTGGAGTGGGCTGTAGAAGGAGAGAAGGGAGGTGAGGTAGGAGGGGGCAAGGTGACGAAGAGCCTTGAAGCCCAGGGTGAGGAGTTTCTGCCTGATGCGCAGATTGATTGGTAGCCACTGGAGATTTTTGAGGAGGGGAGTGATATGCCCAGAGCGTTTCTGGACAAAGATAATCCGGGCAGCAGCATGAAGTATGGATTGAAGTGGAGAGAGACACGAGGATGGGAGATCAGAGAGAAGGCTGATGCAGTAGTCCAGACGAGATAGGATGAGAGCTTGAATGAGCAGGGTAGCGGCAGGGATGGAGAGGAAAGGGCGGATCTTGGCAATGTTGTGGAGCTGAGACCGGCAGGTTTTGGTGACGGCTTGGATGTGAGGGGTGAATGAGAGAGCGGAGTCGAGGATGACACCAAGGTTGCGGGCTTGTGAGACGGGAGGATGGTAGTGCCGTCAACGGAGATGGGAAAGTCAGGGAGAGGACAAGGTTTGGGAGGGAAGACAAGGAGTTCAGTCTTCGACATGTTGAGCTTTAGGGTGGTGGGTGGGGAACGTGTCAGTTCTATTGTCCCCTCCCCAGCGCTTACCTCAGTGCTCCGCACCCACTAGGCGCTCAGTAAATACGCCGGATAGACCAACTGATGTCTCGCCCAGCTCGTCGCGGGCCGGGAACATGTCTGTGGGTCGCCGTCCGGTCCTCTCCCCAGCGCTCAGTGCAGTGCTCTGCACACCGGAAGCGCTCAGTGCAGTGCTCTGCACCCCGGAAGCGCTCAGTAGACAGTCCAGAGGGGCTTGTGGCGCAGGGGGCGGCCTCACCTGGTAGGTGTTGTCGAAGCTGTCGTACATGAACCGGGAGATCAGAGACGTCTTCCCCACTGTAGGGGGGGGGGGGTCAGGGGTCAGTGACTTGTCCTTTCCAACCGCTCAGTACAGTGCTCTGCAGAGAAGCAGTGTGGCTCAGTGGAAAGAGCCCGGGCTTTGGAGTCAGAGGTCATGGGTTCAAATCCCAGCCCTGCCAATTGTCAGCTGTGTGACTTTGAGCAACTCACTTAACTTCTCTGTGCTTCAGTTACCTCATCTGTAAAAATGGGGATTAAAACTGTGAGCCCTCCATGGGACAATCTGATCACCTCGTAACCTCCCCAGTGCTTAGAACAGTGCTTTGCACATAGTAAGCACTTAATAAATGCCATTATATAATAAATAGAACTGAATGAATGAGTGAATGGTGGATGTTACTGCACGCATATCTCATCTGAAGATACTGCTGGGAAGGATTGGAGAGTAGCAGAGAGGGTTTAGAGTAGGGGGGATAGAGAACGGGGAGGGGTGACTTTGGGAGAAATTTGCTTCATGCAAACAAACTCTAGCTTTTATTTCTCTAAGGTCTTCAAGGCCTGAAAAGATAGTATATCTGGTGAAAAAGGAAGAATTTGCTTCATGCAAACAATCTCCAGCTGTTATTTCCCTATATAAAGTCTTCAAGGCAGAGCTTCAAGGGTAGATACACTTCTTGTGCACCTCTCCACCTCAGGCCTTCAGGGCATTGTAATTCAGAGTATTTGAGGTGAAAAAGGATAAATTACCTTCATGTAAACCATCTCCAGCCTTTACTTCTCTCTCTAAGGTATTCAAGGCCTTAAAAGGGAATATTTGAGGAGGGAAAGGAGAAACTTTGCTTCATGCAAACAACCTCCAGCTTTTGTTTCTCAATCTAAGATCTTCAAGGCCAGAAAAGAGAATTCTAGAGGTGAAAATGGAGAAATTTGGTTCATGCAATCCAACTCTAGTTTTGATTAATTAAGACATCAAGGCCTCCAAAGATAATATTTGAGGTTGGAAAGGAGAAATTTGCTTCATGCAAACAAACTATTGCTTTTATTTCTCGAAGGTCTTCAGGGCCTGAAGAGATAGCATATGACATTATAAAAGGAGAATTTTGTTTCATGAAAAAATATATCCTGCTTATTTGTCAACCTAAGGGCTTCAGGGGCATCCAGGAGAATTTATGTGGTGAAAAAGGATGAATATTCTTCATGTAAGCAATCTCTGGATGTTATTTCTCTATACAAGGCAGACCTTCAAGGGCAGATACACTTCCTGTGCACTACTCCTCTTTAAAGCCTTGTATTTGAGAATGAATAGAGGATATTTGAGTTGCAAAAGCAGAAATTTGCCTCGTGCAAACCTAAATGAGAAAGTTTCATGCTGACTGTCTTCAGATCGTATGTCTCTAAGGCCTTCAGGGCCTGAGAGGAGACAATTTCAAGTGAAAAGGGGGAAATTTGCTTTAGTCTAAACGATTTCCTTTGCTCATTTTTCTAAATCATATCTTTAAGGAATTAAAAAAAATATGAGTTTAAAGAAGGAGAATTTTGCTTCATTAAAAAACTGCCTGCTCATTTGTCCACCTTAGGTCTTCAAGGCCTTTCCAAGAGAATATATTAGGTGAAAAATGCTTAGTTTACTTCAAGTAAACAATCTCCAGGTGTTATTTCTGAAGGTCTTAGGTCTTCAAGACCTCCAAAGAGAGTATTTGAGGTGAAAAGGGCTAAATTTGCTTCATACAGTCCAACTCTAGCTTTTATTTCTCTAAGGTCTTCAAGGCCTGAAGTGATAGTGTATGGCATTAAAAAAGGACATGGCAAAAAATGTCCTGCCTCCCTGGCAACATAGTCTTCAAGGCCATCGAAGAGAATACCTACAGTGAGAAAGGAAGAATTTGCTTCATGCAAACCATCCTCAGCTTTGATTTATGTATACAAGGTCTTCAAGGCAGTCCTTCAATCGCAGATATACTCCTTGTGCATTCTTACACCTCAGGCCTTCAAGGCCTTTTATTTGAGAATGAATAGAGATTATGAGGAGGTGTAAAAAACAGAGTCAATCAATCAATCGTATTTATTGAGCGCTTACTGTGTGCAGGGCACTGTACTAAGCGCTTGGGAAGTACAAGTTGGCAACATATAGAGACGGTCCTTACCCAACAGTGGGCTCACAGTCTAGAAGGAGGAGACAGACAACAAAACAAAACATATTAACATAATAAACTAAATAGAATAAATATGCACAAGTAAAATAAATATAGTAATAAATCAATCAATCGTATTTATTGAGTGCTTACTGTGTGCACAGCACTGTACTAAGCGCTTGGGAAGTACAAGTTGGCAACATAGAGAGACAGTCCCTACTCAACAGTGGGCTCACAGTCTAGAAGGGGGAGACAGACAACAAAACGAAACATATTAACAAAATAAAATAAATAGAATAAGTATGTACAAGTAAAATAAATAGAGTAATAAATCAGTCAATCAATCAATCAATCGTATTTATTGAGCGCTTACTGTGTGCAGAGCACTGTACTAAGCGCTTGGGAAGTACAAGTTAGCAACATATAGAGACGGTCCCTACCGAACAGTGGGCTCACAGTCCAGAAGGGGGAGACAGACAACAAAACAAAACATATTAACAAAACAAAATAAATAGAATAAACATGCACAAGTAAAATAAATAGAGTAATCAATCAATCAATCGCATTTATTGAGCGCTTACTATGTGCAGAGCACTGTACTAAGCGCTTGGGAAGTACAAGTTGGCAACATATAGAGACAGTCCCTACCCAACAGTGGGCTCACATGCAAACATATATACATATATACAGGGTCAAGTTTGGGAGCCTCAGGTAAGTCACTTCACTCCTCTCCCCCTCGTCCCCCTCTCCATCCCCCCCCCATCTTACTTCCTTCCCTTCCCCACAGCATCTGTATATATGTATATATGTTTGTACATATTTATTACTCTATTTATTTATTTATTTTACTTGTACATATCTATTCTATTTATCTTGTTTTGTTAGTATGTTTGGTTTTGTTCTCTGTCTCCCCCCCTAGACTGCAAGCCCACTTCTGGGTAGGGACTGCCTCCATATGTTGCCAACTTGTACCTCCCAAGCGCCTAGTCCGGTGGTCTGCACACAGCATGAGCTCAACAAATATGATTGATTGATTGATTGGGCCTCAGTTCCCTCATCTGTAAAATACGGACCAAGCTTGTGAGCCTCAAGTGGGACAACCTGATCACCCTGTGTCTATTCCAGCGCTTAGCACAGTCTATGAGGGGGAGACAGGCAACAAAGCGAAGCCAAACAGGGGTCTTCCTGTGTGCAGAAGGCTGTACTAAGCGCCGGGGAGAGTCCAACGTGACGGCATTAGCCCACAGCGAGGTGGCAGTGTGGAAGGGGAGACTAGAAGGGGACCGGGGGGAAGGGGGTTTCCCGGGTGACGCCCACCCGGGCCCCGCTCACCTGCCGGCCAGAGGAGGGCACGAGGAGGTGGCAGCGGACGGACGGACAGACTGACGGAGGATGGAAGGATGGAGGCGGCCCGGTGCGTGGGCAGGGCTGGGCAACGGCGACCGGGCCTCGGCTTGCCAGGTCAGAGCTGAGGCGAGGCCGGGCTGAGGCGAGGCCGGGCAGCTCCACCAAAGAATCGCCAGTATTTCCCTTCTCTAAAGTCTTCAAGACCTCAAAAGCGATTACTGGAGGGAAAACAGAAAATGGGTTTCGTGCAAACCACCTCCAGCTTTTATTTCTCTAAGCTAAGGTCTTGAAGGCCAGAAAAGAGAAGAATCGAGATGTAAAAGGAGAAATTTGCTTCATGCAGAAATCATCTCCAGCTTTTGCTTCTCTGTCTAAGGTCTTCAAGGCCGCAACAGAGAATATTTGAAGTGGGAAAGGAGAAAATTTGACTCATGCAAACAACCTCCAGCCCTTATTTCACTACCTAAGCTCTTCAAGGCCAGAAAAGGGAATATTTGCTGTGAAATTGGAGAAATATGCTTCATGCATACAATCACCAGCTCGTATATCTCTAACGGTCCTCAATGCCTGAAATAAAGAATGTTTGAGTTGAAAATGGAGAAATTTGCTTCATGCAAACCATCTCCTACTTTGATTTCTCATAATGAATGTCTTCAAGACCTGGAAAGAGAATATGTGTGTTGAGAAAGGACAAGTTTTCTTCATGCAAAAAATCTCCTGCTTTTGTTTCTCTAGCTAAGGGCCAGAGAAGGTAATATATGGAATTCAAAAAGGAGAAATTTCTTGATACAAAAACTCACCTCATAATTTTCCACTTAAGGTCTTCAGGACCTGAAGGGAAAATGTACGAATTTGAAAAGGAGAAATTGGTTTCCTGCAGAAAGACCTCCTGTGTAATAGTTCACTTCAGGCCCTCAAAGCCTCTAAAATGAGAATGAATAGAGTATATTGGTGGTGAAAGGAAGAAACTTGTTTCATGCAAAAGAAAAATCTGCTTTGATTTCTCTCCATAAAGTCTTCGGGGCCTGAAAAGGCAATATCTGAGGGGAGAAAGGAGAGGCTTGCTTCATGCAGATATATCTCCTGTTCATTGCACCACTTGAGGCCTTCAAGGCATTTTAATGGAGATTATTTGACTTGTTGGGTGATTTGGGCCCCAACGACTTCTGTTGATGACCCATTGTGTCACCAAGCCACTGACCTGCTGGTCGAGAGGTTTCAGTGAGGAGCGAGCAGAGCTTACAGATCTAGGTAAGAGCCCGGGACACATGGGAGGAGAAGGAGAATGAGGCTTGGGCACGAAAGGGAGTTGAAGAAAAGAAATCCATTAAAATACTATCTAAACGAAAGAATGACTCCAGACAAACCAAGAATACTAGCTCAATCTTTGTACTCCTGCTCCTTGGGGAATTTGATTGGATATGTGTTACTTAGTGGAAAGAGCACGGTCTTGGGAGTCAAAGGACGTGGGGTCTAATCCTGCCTCCTCCACCTGGCTGCTGTGTGACCATGGGCAAGACACTTAATTTCTGTGTGCCTGTTACCTCATCTGAAAAATGGGGATTAAGACTGTGAGCCCCACGTGGGACAACCTGATTACATTGTATCTACCACAGCGCTGAGAACAGTGCTTGGCACATAGGAAACACTTAACAAATACCATTATTATTATTATGATTATTATTATTCTTAATCCCCATTTTTCAGATGAGGTAACTGAGGCCCAGAGAAGATTAATGGCTTACCCTAGGTCACGCAGCAGAGAAGTGGCAGAGCTGGGATTAGAATCCACGTCCTCTGACTCACAGGCTCGGGCTTTTGCCACTAAACTATGTTGCTTCTTATGCTGCTAATCCGGGTTAGCCACCAAGTCAGCCCGGGGGAGGGTTTTACGATGGATGTAGAGTCATTTCTCATTTTCTCTAGATTTGCAATCAGAAGATGTCAGAAAATGCAACTCATTAAATGACCGATTCATTGTTAAAGGTCATGAACAAAAATGTAACTCAGAGAAGCAGCATGGCCTAGTCTATAGACCATGGACCTGGGTGACAGAATGACCTGTTTCCTAATCTCGGCTCTGCTACTTTTATGCTATGTGACCTCGGGCAAGTCTCGTCACTTATCTGGGCCTCAGTTCCCTCATCTGTGAAATGGGTGTTGAGACTGTGAGCCCACCTGGGACAGGGACCTGTCTGACCCAATTTGTTTGTATCCACTCCAGCACTTAGTACCGTGCCTGACACATAGTAAACACTTATCAAATACCACAATTATTATCACTGTTATTATTATTATCATTATTATGGATGGGAGTGGGCCTTTTTACACAGGCCCAGACCGAGACAATTAAGTACCCTGAGGCAGGGAAGCCCAGGGAAGCATCATAGCCCAATTGATAGAGCATGGACCTTGGAGTCCATGCTCTAATTCCACCTCCACCACTTGTCTGCCGTGTGACCTTGTGCAAGTCATTTCACTTCTTGCCTCAACTTTCTCATCTGTAAATTGGGAATTAAGACTGGAAGTCCTATGCAGGACAGGTCAGGTCCAACCTGACTAGCTTGTATGTACCTCAGTGCTTAGGATGGTCCCTGGAAAATAGTAAACACTTACCCCGTACCATTATGAAAAAAATAATCAGGGATGGTCCCGTGGATTTAATAGAGTTTCAGGAAGGAGTTTTGAAGATGGGAAGCCCTGTGGTCAGGTGGATATGAAAGGAGAGGGAATTCCAAGCGTGGGAAAGGTGGTGAGGTAGGGGTCTGAGTTGGGGAAGGGTGGAGCTGGGAACGAGGTACAGTGAATGCTGAGCTTGGGAGGAGTGGAAAATGCAGAAGGGAATTCAGTAGGGGAAAATAATGCATATCAATCGATCGGTCATATTTATTGAGTGCTTACTATGATCAGACCTTGGTACTAAGCGCTTGGGAGAGTACCATATAACAGCGTTGGTAGATTCGTTCCCTGCCCATGATGAGCTTACAGACTAGAGAGCAATGTCTAAGATGGATTGCTGCAGATTTCAGATGGTCCCAAGCCCTGGCATGGGATGCAGCTCCAAGCCTCAGGACTTAATCAGAGCACTATTATTAATCAAATAATAGTATGTTGCCAACTTGTACTTCCCAAGCTCTTAGTACAGTGCTCTGTACACAGTAAGCGCTCAATAAATACGATTCAATGAATTAATGAATAAAAGAAAGGGAATGATGATTAGTCTGTTGATGTTGTCATAGGAAGGAATCCCAGAGTGGGAACCACTTGGGACTGGACAGTCATTTAGGTTGTGGGGGCCGGGACAACAAGGATCCCATGATCCCGGCCTTCCAAGATTCCAGCTGTCTCAGTGGAGCCCCAGGCCCGTCCTCCCACGGGGAATTCCCCAGGAAATAACCGGGCCGTCGTCTGAGGGGATGGCGCAGCCATCTGGAGAGCCAAGAGAGGGAGCAAGATCGTGATAGCTCTCACCCCTCTCCCAGTCCTTCCTTCCTATCACTGCCACCAGCATCCAGGACCGACAAGATGGAGGGAGCCACTCTCTCAACAAGAGGTAGATTCTCTCCAGCCCAGGACAGACCCGGTGACTCTGGAGAGGAGCAGGGAAAAGGTGAGGGAAATTTCAATAGGGAACTGAATGACCAGGGTCAGAGTGACAATTTTTTTAAATCAAAAGCAGTGCCACTTAGTGGACAGAGCATGGGTCCGGGAGTAAAGAGGGCCTGTGTTCTAATCCCAGGTCTGCCATTTATCTGGTGCGTGACATTGGGCAAGTCACTTCAGGTCTCTGGGGCCCGATCCGGACCTCAAGAGATTCCCCTCAGAGCAGCGGATCCTTTATCATGGGGGACGGGGTCCATCTGCGGAAGCATATGAGTGTCAGCGGGAGAGCAGAAAGCTGAGGGCTGAGGGTTCCTCGATAAGCCTCCTGGGCTAACAGAACCCTCCTGGGCTAACAGAAGTTCGAGGGGAGAAATGGGACCAGCCCAGACTGACAGAAGACTGCGATCCCCAGCCCCATGCTGTCCCGATGAGTGTGCCCTGTGATGAGGATTGAGGGGCTGTGAGAGGCCAGCAGCCCGTAGTGAATCTGTGGAGCATCACGCACTCGGTCCCCTGGTTGAAGTCCGGACCAGGGCAGTATTCCAGGCGGCTTGTCAGAAGCAGAAACCAGGATTCAGCAGGGGCGAGACAGTGGCAGCTACCACAGCACAAGCCACTAGCACTGGAATCACTTCCTCTGCTCAGGTTCTCAGTGGCATGGTCTTTGTACCTGGACCAGCATTCATCTGCTATTTGCTCTAGGACACCCCTTCCGTTGCCTCGTTCACATCCCTTCATCAGCCCTCCACCGGCCCTCCATCATCCTCAAGCACCGCTCCATCATCCCTCCATCCTCTCTCCATCGTCCTTTCATCAATACCCCATCATCCTTCCATCCCGCTAGACTGTCAGCTCGTTATGGGCAGGGAACGTGTCTACCAAATCTGATGGATTGTCCTCTCCTTAACGCTTTAGTCCAGTGCTTCGCACACAGTAAGCACTCAGTAAATAGCATCGATTAATCATTTCTCCCAGCCCTCTGCCAAGCCCGCGTTGACGTATGTAATTGGGGTCCCAAGACAGACCCTTCCCTGTTTAACCAGACTTCACTCTGCAGTCCATTTTCCTCGTGTAGAGACAGCTTCAATCGGATTTCCTATATATGCAGCTTTGTGTGTGCGTGTTTGCACGCATGCTCAGGGCAGGGTAGGAGAATCAGGGAGCAAATCCCAGGCTTTAAGGAAAGGGGACATCTGGGTAAGGAACAGTGGGGAATGTTCTCCATCTCTGCCTAGGGAACAGGATTGGGGTTCAGGGAAGAGTCGAATGAGTGACTAGATAGGTTTATGGGGTTCTGCGACGACATACTTGCTTCTGTTGTACTCTCCCAAGTGATTAGCACAGTACTGTGCACACTGTAAGTGTTTGATAAATGCGATTGACTCTGTGCGACTGTCCGTCTCTGGGACAACCCCGGTCTGTAAGTGAGCGGGAATTCATGTGAGGGTATTATTTGTTTGGATGCATTTACGTTTAGCTGCAATTTTGGGTGTGAGAATGAATTTGTGTGCTTCAGGGGTTGCCTTGTAGGGTTAGTATATGCTTGCATTTTGTGCCCACCGGGGGCTCGATAAATAGCGTTACTACTGATATTAGTCAGCCAATCACCTGAATACAGTGCTCTGCACACAGTAAGTGCTCAATAAATACGATCGAATGAATGAATATTTATTAAGCTGAGAGCAGAGCTCCGTGTGTAGAGCACTATACTAAGTGCTCGGAAGAGTACAATTTAACAATATAACAGAGACACTCCCTACCCACAACGAGCTTACAGTCTCTGCACATATCTGTAATTTATTTAATATTAACATCTTTATCCCCCTTTAGACTGTAAGGTTGTTGTGGGGATGGAACATGACTACCACCTCTGTTGCATTGTATTCTTCCAAGTATTTAGTACAGTGCTCTGCACACAATAAATGCTCAAAAATAGGATTTCTTAATGACCTGATTGATTGATACTACAACTTCTGCTAGGGCTTTTGCTGCTATTATTGCTACTATGACTGTGACTGATTTCCCCTTCTTGTATCTTTGTCATCTTTTAGTCCCCACCTGGAGAATTATGGTGCGAATCCTCCTTGGGAATTCCGTCCTAGTTAGGTGGAAGACTTTTACCAAGTTTCTTGGTCATTTTGTAATTGATAACTCTCTTCCAATATACTATGAGTTGCTACTCCCATGATTCACCGGCAAAACTCCCGTTGATTTCTTCACCTCATCAAGATCTTTTTCCTGTGCAGGGAGTCATTATCACTTACCAATGACTAACACCTCCACGGTGACGGAATTCCTCCTCCTGGGATCCTCGGAGGTCCGGGAGCTGCGGCTGGTCCACGTCACGCTGTTCATTCATTCATTCATTCACTCATTCATTCAATCGCATTTATTAAGTGCTTACTGTGTGCAGAGCACTGTACTAAGCGCTTGGGAAGTACAAGTTGGCAACATATAGAGACGGTTCTTACCCAACAACGGGATCACAGTCTAGAAGGGGGAGACAGACAACAAAACAAAACATGTAGACAGGTTTCAAAATCGTCAGAGGAAAGAGAATTAGAGCTATATGCAAATCAAGAAATATATAGAAATGCATATGTAGAAACGTATATATAGAAACGTATCTAGTCACTCATTTAGCTCTTCCCTGAAAAAATAAAACAAAATAAATAGAATAGTAGTTATGTACAAGTATAATAAATGGAGTAATTAATCTGTACAAATGTATATAAGTGTTGTGGGGAGGGGAAGGAGGTAGGGCTGGGGGGAGGGGGAGGGGAAGAGGAAAAAGTGGGCTCAGTCTGGGAAGGTCATCTGGGGGAGGTGAGCTGTCAGTAGGGCTTTGGAGGGATGAAGAGAGCTAGCTTGGCGGACCTGTGGATGGAGGGCAGTCCAGGCCAGGCGAAGGACGTGGGCCGGAGGTCGACAGGGGGACAGTCGAGAACTAGTTACAGTGAGGAGGGTAGCGGCAGAGGAGCGAAGGGTGCGGGCTGGGCTGTAGAAGGAGAGAAGGGAAGTGAGGTGATAGCCTCGAAGCTGAAAGCAAGGAGTTTTTGCTTGATTCGTAGGTTGACAGGCCGCCACTGGAGATTTTTGAGGATGGGAGTGACATGCCCAGAGCGTGCAGCAGAGTGAAGTATAGACTGAAGACATGGGAGAGACATGAGGATGGGAGATCAGAGAGGAGTCTGATGCAATAATCCAGTCGGGATAGGATGAGAGATTGAACCAGGTAGCGATTTGGAAGGACAGGAAATGGCGGATCTTGGCGATGTTGTGGAAGTGAGCCTGTCGGGTTTTGGTGACGGATTGAATGTGTGGGGTGAACGAGAGAGCAGAGTCGAGGATGACACCAAGGTTGTGGGCTTGTGAGACAAGAAGGATGGTAGTGCCATCTACAGTGACGGGAAACTTTCCTCAATGCCAAATCTCTCCCTAACCCCCTCCAGTCTAGCTTCCGTCCCCTACACTCCACCAAAACTGCCCTCTCAAAGATCACCAATGACCTCCTTCGTGCCAAATCCAATGGCTCCTACTCTATCCTAATCCTCCTCGACCTCTCAGCTGCCTTCGACACTGTGGATCATCCCCTTCTCCTCAACACGCTATCCAACCTTGACTTCACAGACTCCGTCCTCTCCTGGTTCTCCTCTTATCTCTTTGGCCGTTCATTGTCAGTCTCCTCTGAGGGCTCCTCTCCCCCTCCCATCCCCTTATTGTAAAGGTTCCTCAAGAGTCAGTTCTTGGTACCCTTCTATTCTCTATATACACTCACTCCCTTAGTGAACTCATTCGCTGCCACGGCAACAACTATCATCTCTATGCTGATGATACCCAAATCTACATCTCCACCCCTGCTCTCTCTCCCTCCCTCCAGGATTGTATATCCTCCTGTCTTCAGAACATCTCCATCTGGATGTCTGCCCGCCACCTAAAACTCCTTATGTCCAAGATTGAACTCCTTATCTTCCTTCCCAAACCCTGTCCTCTCCCTGACTTTCTAGTCACTGTAGATGGCACTACCTCCTGGTCTACTTGGCGTCCCTGAAAGGGAATCTCCTCATCGTTGCCGTCACCGCCCTCGACCGACGCCTCCACACCCCATGTACTTCTTCTGCAGGAACGAGTCCGTCCTCGACCTCTGCCTCATCTCAGTCACCGTCCCCAAATCCATCCACAACTCCCTAACCGACCGTAGATCCATCTCCCTCCGGGGCTGTGCCGCCCAGGTCTTCTCCGCGGTCTGGTTTGCCTGCTCAGATCTGTTGGTCTTCACGGCCATGTCCTACGACCGCTATGCCACCATCTGCCTCCACCTGAGCTACGAGGTCGTCATGAACAGAGCGGCCTCTTGGAAGATGGCAGCCGCTTCGTCACTCAGTGGGGGCCTGATTGGTGTCGTGTTTTCAGCTCCGACCTTCTCCCTGTCCTTCTGTGGGTCCAACATCGTCCAGCAGTTTTTCTATGACGTCCCCTCCCTGCTGAAGATCTCCTGCACCGAGGTTCACGTCGCTATCGACGTGAGAGTCACCTCCGGGGTAGCGTTAGGCGTAGTCCACTTCATTCTCATCATTGTCTCGTATGTGAGCATTTCCCGGGCCGTGCTGAGGATGCCGGCCACCTAGATTCGGGTCAAAGCCTTCTCCACCTGCCTGTCCCACCTTGTCGTCGACACTGTTTTCGTCTCTGCAGGTGAATTTGTCTACATCAAGCCGCCCTCAGACTCCTCCTTGATCGTATACCTGCTGGTGTCCGTGTTCTATCCAGTGGTACCCCTTGCTCTGAACTCCCTTATCTACAGCCTCAGGAACCTGGACATGAAGGCCACCATGAGCAGGATCCTAAAAGGGTCACTCACCCGGCTCTGCTCCGAGACAAAAAGGTTCCTATCTTGTGCAAATAATATGGCACCACCACTTAACCAAGGAACTGCCCTTGAACCTAGCCTGAAACTTGGCTGTCCTACTGGGTTCACAGAAAACGCTGGAAGGTGATGAATTGTCAAGTCTAAGTCTAGGAGGGAGGTTGCTAAGACTGAAGTAGGATGGACAATCCAGTTTCGCGGAGGCATCACCGCCTAAAGGAAGGGGAGTCCCTGTAGACTGTAAGCTCATTGTGGACAGGGAATGTGTTTAACAACACTGGTGAACTGAACTCTACCAAGTGCTTAGTACTGTAAATCCACTTTGGGGGCGGTTTCTCTGCCAATCAGTCAATCAATCAATTGTATTTATTGAGCGCTTACTGTGTGCAGAGCACTGTACTAAGCACTTGGGAAGTACAAGCTGGCAACGTATAGAGACAGTCCCTACCCAACAGTGGGCTCACAGTCTAAAAGGGGGAGATGGAGAACAAATCCAAACATACTAACAAAATAAAATAAACAGAATAGATACGTACAAGTAAAATAAATAAATGAATAAATAGAGTAATAAATATGTACAAACATATATACAGGTGCTGTGGGGAAAGGAAGGAGGTAAGATGGGGGGATGGAGAGGGGACGAAGGGGAGAGGAAAGAAGGGGCTCAGTCTGGGAAGGCCTCCTGGAGGAGGTGAGCTCTCAGTAGGTCCTTGAAGGGAGGAAGAGAGCTAGCTTGGCAGATGGGCAGAGGGAGGGCATTCCAGGCCCGGGGGATGACGTGGGCCGGGGGTCGATGGCGGGACAGGCGAGAACGAGGTACGGTGAGGAGATTAGCGGCAGAGGAGCAGAGGGTGCGGGGTGGGCTGTAGAAGGAGAGAAGGGAGGTGAGGTAGGAGGGGGCGAGGTGATGGACAGCCTTGAAGCCCAGGGTTAGGAGTTTCTGCTTGATGCGCAGATTGATTGGTAGCCACTGGAGATTTTTGAGGAGGGGAGTAACATGCCCAGGGTGTTTCTGGACAAGGACAATCCGGGCAGCAGCATGAAGTATGGATTGAAGTGGAGAGAGACACGAGGATGGGAGATCAGAGAGAAGGCTGATACAGTAGTCCAGACGGGATTGGATGAGAGCTTGAACGAGCAGGGTAGCAGTATGGATAGAGAGGAACGGGCGGATCTTGGCAATGTTGTGGAGCTGAGACCGGCAGGTTTTGGTGACGGCTTGGATGTGAGGGGTGAATGAGAGAGCGAAGTCGAGGATGACACCAAGTTTGCGGGCTTGTGAGACGGGAAGGATGGTAGGGCCGTTAACAGAGATGGGAAAGTCAGTGAGAGGGCAGGGTTTGGGAGGGAAGACAAGGAGTTCAGTCTTGGACTTGTTGAGTTTTAGGTGGCGGGAAGACATCCAGGTGGAGATGTACTGAAGGCAGGAGGAGATGCGAGCCTGGAGAGACGGGGAGAGAGCAGGCGCAGAGATGTAGATCTGGGTGTCATCAGCGTAGTTGATGATAGTTGAAGCCGTGGGAGCGAATGAGGTCACCAAGGGAGTGCGTGTATATCAAGAACAGAAGGGGACCAAGCACTGAACGTTGGAGAACCCCCACAGTAAGGGGATGGGAGGGGGAGGAGGAGCTTATCTGCAGGGGGTAGGTGGAAAGGTTTCAGTACTTGTGGTTCTAACCTGTCTGTGGTCTCCTTATTCTACAGCACCTCTCTTGGGACCTACCTTTGTCCAACATCTACCCAAACATTCAGTAAGGGCTCGATAACATCTATGCTGTACACAGTGGTCATCCCCACAATGAATCCCTTCATCTACAGCCTGAGGAATGAGAACATGAAAATGGCCCTGAGAAATGAATTCAACAGGAAAAGTGTCTTCTCTCGAGGACTCTGACATGCTGATTCACCTGAAGCTTATTTTTCTGAGAAAGTTTAGCCAGCTCTCAAAGATCACATACTTTTTGTCAATTTGGTTTTGTTTGTTTTTTGTAGGAGAGGGTCAAACTCTCACATTCCTAGTGAGAGTTTACTATCCTCCATTATGGTCAACAGTATTCTGTTGACCAGAGAAGCAGTGTGGCCTAGTGGAAAGATCAAGGACATAGGAGTCAGAGAAACTGGGCTCTTATCCCAGCTCACCACTTGTCTGCTGTGTGACTTTGGACAAGTCACTTAACTTTTCTGTGCTTCAGGTCCTTATCTGTAAAATGGGGATTCAGTACCTGTTCCCCCTCCTACTGAGACTGTGAGTCCTACGTGAGACCTAATCATCTTATATCTACCCCAGCCCTTAGTACAATTCTTGGCACATAACCTATGCCATTATTATTAAGGAAGCAGCATGGCCTGATGGACCTAGTATGGGCCTGGGAGTTGGAAGACCAGGGTTCTAATCCTGCTTCTGCAACCTCTCTGCTGTGTGACCATGGACAAGTCACTTCACGTTTCTGGGCCTCATTTAACCTCATCTATGAAATGGAGATTAGGATTGTGAGTCCCTTGTGAGACGGGGATTGTGCCCATCCCGATTATCTTGTATCTACCCCACACTTAGTACAGTGCCTGGCACATGGTAAGCACTTAAATACCACTTAAAACAGAAAATCTCCTGGGACATCTCCCTAAGCAAAGCCCAGCAGGGAGACCAGGCACTGAGAGTTTGTGTCTCTCTCACACGGAGCTGGGGGAGCCATAAACTGTGGGGCCTGAGGGACCAGAGACTCCTGCAAATAGTCCTGCCGTAAGCCCCACTCACACCACCACTGCGCCTGTGGTTGAGGATGCAGCGTTTCTGCTTGGAGCTCCACAGCCCCCCGTCCTGCTTCCCTCTCAGATACACTGATTGTTCCAGGACGAGTTCCCCACCACAAGGCCCATCATCCGAAGGGACAAAGGAGGCAGACGGTGCAGACAGCCTTCATTGCCCGACTGACCCCAAGACGACCTGCACAGGTAGGGAACGACCCCCCCGTCCCAGCACACAGGAGCACCCATGCCTCTTCACAGTCACAATGGGAGAACTTTAGCCTTCACTCTGATCCAATATTGGGGCTACAAGTACACCCCAGCCCCCTTCCCCAGGGGGCCCACAGGAGTCTAAAAGCCACAATATTGGGGCATTCTGAAAGTGAGATATGACCTCCCTACTCACATCAAACTTACAACAGCACTTAGAACAGTGCTCAGTGCTTAGAACAGTGCTTCGCACATAGTAAGCACTTAACAAATGCCATTATTAAGTATTAATTAATAAATTAATCAAACTAGCACTCTTCCCCTCTTCAAAGCCCTACTGTGAGCTCACCTCCTCCAGGATGCCTTCCCAGACTGAGCCCCCCTTTTCCTCTGCTCCTCCTCCCCTCCCTACCACCCCTACTCCATCCCTCTTCTCTACCCCCTTCCCCTCCCCACAGTACTTGTTTATATTTGTACATAATTATTACTTTATTTTATTAATAATAAGAATACTAAATATTATCTATAGTTCTATTTATCTACATTGATTGTATTGATGCCTGTCTACTGTTTTTGTTTTGTTGTCTGTCTCCTGTTTTCAGGCTGGGAGCCCGTTGTTGGGTAGGGATTCTATCTATTGCCGAATTTACTTTCCAAATGCGTACTACAGTTTTCTGCATACAGTAAGCGCTCAATAAATCTGACTGAATGAATGAATCATTACTATTTTCACTGACCCTTTCAGGGAACAGGAGACTGTCTTTCTCATTCCATAGCCATTACTGAAGACACTATACCCCAAGATCTCAGTGAATAACAGGTCCTCTTTATTAAAACATCCCACTGGATCCCACATAACAAGGTGCACCATCCCAGTAAAAACAGATAAATACATACTTTTGCAGCAACTAGTTGTGCCTTTTATATTCTAAAGCAACCCCTCTAAAAGTCTTCCCAGTTCCTGCCCTGCACACAGAGGAAATCCCTCCCTCCTTTTAATGAATCCTGGAGAGGAAATTTCTATTTTCTGATGATGCCTCCAGTCCTAGGTCCTCCTTCCTTTGATGATCATAGGTTTGAACCATTTTTGAGAGATCCTTAGTTAGCCTTGCTGATAGTCTGTGGGAACCCTCAGAGGGAAGTTCCTCCTTTGGGTGATGCAAAGAGTGGGTCTCTGGAGGACTCTTCCAAGAATGAACAATTAGTTCCCGAGATGACCAAGCAGTGTGTCCAAGACCATCGGATAAAGGCTGTATACACTATCTTGCTGGTATCACATCCTGCAGCTTGTGGGCCCTATCCCCAATGACCACTGGCCAACTGGTAACAGTTACTCTCCTTAATATCATGTAAATGGTTAGGGATAACTCATCTCATATCCCTAATTTACCCTCTAAGTCATCCAGTAAGACAAGAATCTAAGACCGACCATTCCTGGGCAAGATCTTGAGAATCAGTGTGGCCTAGTGGATAGGGCATGGACCTGTGATTCCGAAGGACTGGGTTCTGTTCCCAGCTCCTGCCACCTGTCTGCTGTGTGACATTGGCCAAGTCACTTTACTTCCCTGTAATAATAATAATGATAATAATAATAATAATGGCATTTATTATGCGCTTACTACGCGCAAAGCACTGTTCTAAACGCTGGGGATGTTACAAGGTGATCAGGTTGTCCCACAGGGGGCTCACAGTCTTAATCCCCATTTTACAGATGAGGGAACTGAGGTCCAGAGAAGTTAAGTGACTTGCCCAAAGCCACACAGCTGACAATTGGTGGAGCCGGAATTTGAACCCCTGACCTCTGACTCCAAAGCCCGTGCTCTTTCCATTGAGCCATGCTGTTTCTCTGTATCTTCCCTGTAAAATGAAGATTGACTGAGAGTGTCATTTGGGACATGGACTGCGTCCAACCTGATTAACTTGGATCTATTGCAGTGACGATGATGATGATGGTATTTGTTAAGCGCTTACTATATGCTAAGCACTGTTCTAAGCGCTGGGGGGATACAAGGTAATGAGGCTGTACCACGTGGAGCGCGCAGTCTTAATGCCCATTTTACAGATGAGGGAACTGAGGCACGGAGAAGTTAAGGAACTTGTCCAAAGTCACACAGCTGGCAAGTGGCAGAGCCGAGATTAGAACCCATGACCTCAGACAGCCAAGCCCGGGCTCTTTCCACTGAGCCACGCTGCTTCTTAACAAATACCATAATGATAATAATAATAATAATTTAACAAATACTACAGTTATTGTTGTTATCATTATTATCAGGGCACCAATGCCTAGTTGAGCTAGGACTAGCATAGTTGAGAATGGAGAGGGAGACATTACGAGGGTGGGAAGCAGCATGGTGTAGTGGTTAGAACCTGGGGTCAGAGGATTGTGGGTTCTAATACTGGCTGTGCCAATTGTCTGCTGTGTGACCTTTGGCAAGTCACTTCACTTCTCTACTTGTTTTGTCACCTGCCTACTTGTTTTGTTTTGTTGGCTGTCTCCCCCTTCTAGATTGTGAGCCCGCTGTTGGATAGGAACCGTCTCTGTATGTTGCCGATTTGTACTTCCCAAGCGCTTAGTACAGTGCTCTGCACATAGTAAGCGCTCAATAAAAACGATTGAATGAATGAATTCTTTCTGCCTCAATTTCCTCATTTGTAAAATGGGGTTAAGACTGTGAGCTCCATGTGGGACAGGGACTGTGTCCAACGCGATTTGCTTGTATCCACCCCAGCGCTGAGTACAGTGCCTGGCACCAGTAAGTGCTTAACAAATATCAGAATTATTATTATTAAGCAGGGAGAAGTCGGGGCTGAGGTATAGGAGGACGCGGACAAGCATCTATGAGAGCTACCGTCAACTGATGATGATAATGATGATGGTAATGATAATGATAATGATGATACTGATGATAGCCTTCAAGTATCCCGGCACTGCTGTCGGAGACGGAGTCCTGGGCTGGATAGCCCACGGGTGGCTGAGCCAGGATACTCACGTGGTAACGAGGGGAAAGTTTGGAGTGCTGGAAGGGCTGTTCCCTGATCGTGAGAGCGAGTGACCGGGAGGGCCACCGTGACACGGTTCTTCCAAGCATCCTGGTGCCGCAGTTGGAGATGCAGTTCTGTGCCGATGGACCACGGTCGCAGGGACTGAGCCCGGATTGATATCGCTTAGGCCTGATGTTCTTCAGACATCTGGGACCTCTCCTGGGTCCCCTGCTTTCTCTGCATCTAAGTTTGGGCAACTTGGGTTCTTTCAAATTTTAGTTTCCCCCCATCTGTCCCCTCAGGGTTGCAACCTCCCCTTATTCCCCCCTCCCAAAGTCATCCAGACACAGCCTCCTTCCTGCCCAAAGTCACTCCTGCTGCAGCCTCAGCTCATCCACTCTCATCAAGGCCTCCCTTGGTGGCACCGGAGTCAGCCGGCTGGGAGACTGCAGTGGGATCCACCCTTCGCCTCCCCTTCTCCAGACTGAGCCAATCAGTCAATCGATTAATCAGTAGTCTTCATTGAGCACTGTACTAAGTGCTTGGGAGAATACAATAGAGCTAGTAGACACAATTTCTGGGCTCAAGGAGCTTAAAATCTGGCAGGGAAGACAAAGACTAAATTTCAGGTAGGAGGAAGAAGCGAGTGCAAAGATGGATATATGAATGAGTAAGGGCTTAAATCAATCAACACTTTCTTGAGTGCTTACTGTTTGGAAAGCAACGTATGAAGTGCTTGGGAGAGTACAATATAACAGAGTTGGTAGACACGTTCCCTGCCATCAAAGGGTTTACGGTATTGACGGGGAGAGTGACATGAAAATAAATTATGAATATAGATGAAAGTGCCGTGGGGCTTGGGGGAGGGTGACTATCCAGTGCTTAAAGGGTACAGATCTGAGTGCTTAGGTGATGCAAAAGAGAGCAGGAGGAGGAAAAACGAGCTTAGTACAGGAAGGCCTCTTGGAGGAACTCATTGTGGGCAAGGGATGTGTTTTTTATATAGTTATGTCGTACCCTCCGAAGCGCTTAGTGCAGTTCCCTGCACAGAGTAAGTGCTCAGTAAATACAGTTGATTGATTGAGGAGATGTGGCTTTAAGAGGGTTTTGAAGGTGAGGAGAGTGGTGGTCTGTTTTATTTCAAGGGGGAGGGAGTTCCAGTCCAGAAGGAGAATGTGGGCAAGGGGTTGGCGGCGAGATAGACGAAATCGAGGTACAACGAGTAAGTTGGCATTAGAGGTGTTAGGTGTGTGGGCTGGGTTGTAATAATAATAATGATAATAATAATAATGGCATTTTTTAAGCACTTACTATGTGCAAAGCACTGTTCTAACTGCTGGGGAGGTTACAAGGTGATCAGGTTGTCCCACGGAGGACTCACAGTCTTAATCCCCATTTTAGAGATGAGGTACTGAGGTACAGAGAAGTTAAGTGACTTGCCCAAAGTCACACAGCTGACAGTTGGTATTAGCAGAGTAAGTAGATGTATGCAGAAGTGCTACAGGTGGTTGTGAGTGCGTTAGTGTGGAGGTGATAGTTGGGGAGGTATAACCTGGGGACTAGATAAATTTGGGGAGGAAAGTCTCCTGGAGGAGATGTGATCTCAGAAGGGCTTTGAAGATGGGGAGACCAGTGGTCCGGTGGATTTTCTTTGTCCAGAAACACTCTTGGCATGTTACTCCCCTCCTCAAAAATCTCCAGTGGCTACCAATCAATCTGCGCATCAGGCAGAAACTTCTCACCCTGGGCTTCAAGGCTCTCCATCACCTCGCCCCCTCCTACCTCACCTCCCTTCTCTCCTTCTACAGCCCAGCCCGCACCCTCCGCTCCTCTGCCACTAACCTCCTCACCGTGCCTCGTTCTCTCCTGTCCCGCCGTCAACCCCCGGCCCACGTCATCCCCCTGGTCTGGAATGCCCTCCCTCTGCCCATCCGCCACACTAGCTCTCTTCCTCCCTTCAAAGCCCTACTGAGAGCTCACCTCTTCCAGGAGGCCTTCCCAGACTGAGCCCCCTTTTTCCTCTCCTCCTCCCCATCCCCCAGGCCCTACCTCCTTCCCCTCCCCACAGCACTAGTATATATTTGTACAGATTTATTACTCTATTTTACCTGTACGTATCTACTATTCTATTTATTTTGTTAATGATGTGCATATAGCTTTCATTCTATTTGTTCTGACGATTTGGACACCTGTCTACATGTTTTGTTTTGTTGTCTGTCTCCCCCTTCTAGAATGTGAGCCCGTTGTTGGGTAGGGACCGTCTTTACATGTTGCCGACTTGTACTTCCCAAGCGCTTAGTGCAGTGCTCTGCACACTAAGTGCTCAATAAATACGATTGAATGAATGTATTTCCCAAGCACTTAGTACAGTGCTCCGCACACAGTAAGTGCTCAATAAATACGATTGAATGAATAAATGAATGATTATTAATTGGGAGGGAGGCATTGGGTAAGGTGTTGGAGGCAGGAGAGGTGAAAACAGATTATAGTGAGTAGATTAGCTTGAGAGGAATGAAGAGTGCGAGGTAGGTTGTAGTGGGAGAGGAGCAAGGACAGGTAAGAGCGAGAAAGGTGACTGTGTGCTTTAAAGCTGATGATCAGGAGTTTCTGCTCGATGTGGCGGTGGATGGGCAACCACTGGCGGTATTTAAGTGAGAAGAAGGGCATAAAATGATGTTTCAGAAAAATGATCTGGGTAGCAGAGTGAATTATGGCCTGGACAGGGAAGGAAGTTGGAGGCAGGAAGGAAAGCAGCGTGCGTGGCTCAGTGGAAAGAGCCCGGGCTTGGAACTCAGAGGTCGTGGGTTCTAATCCCGGCTCCGCCATTTATCGGCTGTGTGGCTTTGGCCAAGTGACTTAACTCTGTGCCTCAGTTACCTCATCTGGAAAATGGGGATTAAGACTGTGAGCCCCACGTGGGACAGCCTGATCTCCCTGTATCCCCCCCAGCGCTTAGAACAGTGCTTTGCACATAGTATGCACTTAACAAATGCCATTATTATTATTATTATTATTAAAGCAAGGAGGCTGACACAGTAGTCTTCATATGAATGATGTTGTATTTATCTAGCACTTACTGTGTGCAAAGCACTGTACTAAGCACTTGGGAGAGTACAATAGATGGACACATTCCCTGCCCACAGTGAGCATGGACATTTGGGTGGAGAGGAAGGGATGAATTCATCCTGGTTCTCTTAGCCTGCCCTCGGCACTCCAATTAATCAATCGATCAATGGTATTTATTGAGTTCTTACTATGTGCAGAGCACTTAGGAGAGTTTAGTACAATAATAGTAATAATAATAATAATGGCATTTATTAAGTGCTTACTATGTGCAAAGCACTGTTCTAAGCGCTGGGGAGGTTACAAGGTGATCAGGTTGTCCTGGGGGGACTCACAGTTTTAATCCCCATTTTACAGATGAGGTAACTGAGGCACAGAGAATGATGGAATTTATTAAGCACTTACTAAGTGCAAAGCACTGTTCTAAGCACTGGGGAGGTTACAAGGTGATCAGGTTGCCCCACGTGGGGCTCACAGTCTTCACCCCCATTTTACAGATGAGGGTACTGAGGCCCAGAGAAGTGAAGTGACTTGCCCAAAGTCACCCAGCTGAAAATTGGCGGAGACGGCATTTGAACCCATGACCTCTGACTACAGAGCCCGGGCTCTTTCCACTGAGCCACGCTGCTTCTCCGCAACAGAACAACACAACACAACAGAGCAGTACAACAGAACCGGTAGACACGTTCTACCTTCACTTCAGCCCTAGGATTTCCACATGCTCCATTAATAATAATAATAATAATAATATCTTTCTCTTCCACAGAGGAGTCCAGATTTGGTCTGGGGCCCTAGGTAGCGTCCACCTAGTACTGAGGAGATAGTATCGAGGGTTTGGGTAGCTACCCACTCCGGACTACTTGCCAGTTCTGTAGTCCCGTTGTTCTGTGGGGCTGTAGAGAGTAGAACCTCACCAAAGCAGCGTGCTTTGAGCAGTGTGCTTTGAGCACCGAGCAGCGTGGCTCAGTGGAATGAGCGTGGGCTTTGGAGTCAGAGGTCATGGGTTCAAATCCCGGCTCTGCCAATTGTCAGCTGGGTGACTTTGGGCAAGTCACTTCACTTCTCTGGGCCTCAGTTACCTCACCTGGAAAATGGGTATTAAGACTGTGAGCCCCCGTGGGACAACCTGATCACTTTGTAACCTCTCCAGCGCTTAGAACAATGCTCTGTACAAAGTAAGCGCTTAATAAATGCTATCATCATCATCATCATCATCAAAGCTTGGGGAGCCAGGAACTGGTGTTAAGGATTGAGGCGAGGGCCCAGGAGCAAGGATGGACATGGGTATCAATTTTTCATTTTTAGGGCAGCAGTGGAAAGGAAGCAGGACTTCATAAGTTCAGCACTTATCTGTGCCTGTATACTGAACACTGACTGAATAAACACTCAGTCATTTATTCTGATTACTTGTAAATATTTTTATCTGTCTCTTCCATCAGAATATAAGGTCCTTGTGGGCAAGGCATGTCTCTTCCTTCTATAATTCTTTCCCAAGCTCTTAGTACAGTACATCACACCCAGGAGGACTCAATAAATACTATTGCCACCATGATTTTTTTGTAGGTCAGGCGGGGGGAATCTAGGAGATTGGGGCTGGGAGGAGTGGGCAGGCTGCGCTGAGCTAAAGGGGGTCAGAGGGCCCCGATCCGGGGTCTCTTCGGCCCTGCCCGGAAGCTCTAGGGTTTGGTCGGAGCCCCGTGTCGGGGGGGGAGCGAGGCTGGGAATCTGGTCCAGATGGCCGCAGGGGCGGGAAGAGTGGCTTCACCTGCAGCTGGAAGCCTGGGAAAGAGGATAGGGAATAGGGATAGGGAAGCTTTCAAAATGAGGGAACCTGTCAGGGAAGGCATTAATCTGCAGGGCCGAATGGAAAGTAGTAATAGTATTGATTAAACGCTTACTGTGTGCAGAGCACTGAACTAAGCACAGAGAGAGAATACACAGGTGGGAATTAGACACGGTCCCTATCCCTTGCGGGGAGGGTCACAATAATAATTGTGGTATTTGTTAAACGCTTACTATATGCCAGGCACCATACTAAGCTCTGATTTAGATACAAGATAATCAGGTTGGACACAGTCCCTGTCCCTCATGGGGCTCACAGTCTTAATCCCCATCTTGCAGATGAGGAAACTGAGGCACAGACAAGTGAAGTGACTTGCCCAGGGTCACACAATGAACAAGTGGCCGAGCCGGGATCAGAACCGAGGTCCTCTGACCCCCAGGCCCGAGTTCTTTCCACTGGGCCATGATGCTTCTCCCAGTCTAAGAAGAACATGGGAGTGGGAGTCAGAAGATCTGAGTGTGAGGCCCAGCTCTGCCCCTGGCCTGCTGCGTGAACTTTGATATGTCTTTTAGTCTCTCTGGCCCTCAGTTTCCTCATCTGCAATTGGGGGTAAGATACCTATTCTGCCTCCTTCTAAGACCGTGGGACGGGAACTGGTCTGATCTATTGATCTTGAATCTACCCTCCAACGCTTGGCATCCAGTAAACACCTAATAACTACCATCGTGATTGCTTTGATGATTGTGTCAACACAGTGTCATGGCCCCAGATCTGAGAGCTGAGGGCTAGCCAGGCTTGTCTGGGGATGGACTGGGCTGGGTTTTTGTCTCCTTTCCTGGAGGTGAGGAGGGGACAGGGTGGAACAGGAGCTGGTGCCAGGGGTTTGGGGAAACCTGATCTCGGCTGGGGTGGGGACGGGCGGGGGCCGCCAGGTCTTGGGGGCCCGACTGCTTTCTGTCCTTCCTCGTCCTGGCCCAAAATGCATCATCCACTAGTGGTAGCCCCAGAGATGCTGGAGGGGTGCAGGGAGGGGAGAGGAGTGGTGGCAATAATCCAGAGCGCTGCTGCCTGTGGGCGGCTGCTTCTCTGCTCCGGGGAGGTGGAGGGGGCCTTCTGCTCCTTATCAAATTGGAATATGCCTGGCGCAGGAGACTGGCCTAATTAGGGAGCCCTGCCAGTTTAGCCCAGAACAGCTGTGGCAGCAAGGTTGCAGGGGGGAGAAGGGAGGGTCCCAGATCTGGGTTGGGAGTGTGTGACCCCTCTGCCACTTATGCCTTCTCAAATATTGCCCCCATGGCCTCCTCGCGCCCCCGCCCCGGCCCTGCTCTTATGCCCAGGGACCAAGGGAGCCAAACTGAATGGAGCCAAGGGGGTCGAATCAGACCCAAACCCAAGCTTAGAGCCTGGGGCCCGATCCAGTCGGCACTCCTTCGGCCTCGGCCTCCAAATCTTCCCCAAGTCTTTGCTCCTGGAGAACAACCCCTCTTCCGATCGCCACCCCCCCGGGTCTGGTCAGGCATGACTGGCATTGATTGGGGGCCTGCTGTAGCAGTGATCCGTCCCCGGGCTCATGTGGAGACCAGTGGTCTGGTGGATTATCTTTGTACAGAAATGCTCTAGGCATGTTACTCCCCTCCTCAGAAGTCTCCAGTGGGGGACACACAAAAGAAGGAAAAGGCAACAAGCCTGGTTAGCTGTGCTTCACCCTGTCTGAAATGCTTGTTCTGACCTTCCTGCCTGCGGGGGTCGCTTTCAGTTCACCATTCTGCAGCTGCTGGCAATCCTGCCGTCTTCGTCGTCCACTCTCAACATGTGAGCCGCCCAGTGAAGCCATGTTTCGATGAGCGTTGCCAATCATTCTGTCACTCGATCGATAGTATCTAGTGAGTGCTTGCTGTGTGCAGAGCACTGTACTTAAGCATTACCTGTGTTCCAGGACCCTGTTGTTGGTGATCCTGGCCTGCCTTTTCGTGGTTCCCTTGGCTCGTCCTCGACACTGATGAAACTTCTCCAAACGCTGGTTGTCTTTTTCCTTATTTTTTATGGTGTTTGTTAAGGGCTCACTATGTGCCAGGCGCTGTTCTAAGTGCTGGGGTAGAGGCAAACTAATCAGGTTGGACAGTGTCCATGTCCCACTTGGGGCTCGCCGTCTTAATCCCCATTTTACAGATGGGGGAACTGAGGCAAGCAGAAGTTAAGTGACTTGTCCAAGGTCCCTCAATAGACAAGTGGTGGAGCTGGGATAATAATAATGATAATAAGGATGGTATTTGTTAAGTGCTTACTTTATGCAAAGCACTGTTCCAAGCGCTGGGGAGTTTACAAGGTGATCAGGTTGTCCCACAGGGGGCTCACAGTTTTCATCCCCATTTTACAGATGAGGCAACTGAGGCACAGAGAAGTGAAGTGACTTGCCCAAAGTCACACAGCTGACAGTTGGCAGAGCCGGGATTTGAACCCATGACCTCTGACTCCAAAGCCCGGGCTCTTTCCACTGAGCCACGCTGCCCAGTTCCTCTGACTTCCACTAGGCCAGACTTCTCAGTGCACCACAGAAGACACCTGAAGCAGCCTGGCCCAGTGCAAATATATGTAGACCTTCCATTAGGTATGACTCTTGATATCATGTTGTTGTCAAACTTGGTCTGTCAATCTCCCAAAGGCATATTAGTTTTCATTTGGTTTACTATTCTTTATCCGTCCATCATTGCAAGAGTGTAGAAGTATTTATTATTTAGTGTTTACTGTATTCAAAGAACTGTAATGGAAACAGCATGGCCTCGTGGAAAGTTCCCGGACCTGGAACGCGGAGGACCTGGGTTCTTCTCCCAGCTCTGCCACTTGTCTCCTGTGTGATCTTGGGTGAGTTGCTTAAATTCTCAGTGCCTCAGTTTCTTCATCTGTCAGATGGGGATTCAATACCTTCCTCCTTCCTGCTTAGGGAGAGGGACTGCATCCAACTTGATTAACTTGTATCTCCCCCCCCCGTGTTTAGTACGATTCATTCATTCAGGCATATTTATTGAGCGCTTACTGTGTGCAGAGCACTGTACTAAGCGCTTGGAAAGTACAATTGAGCAATAGGGACAATCCCTGCGCACAGCGGGCTTACAGTCTAGAACGGGGGAGACAGACATCAAAACAAGTAAACAGGCATGTTTATGTTTGGCACAGAGTAAATGATTAAGAAATATCATCTTTATCATTATCATTAATAAGATTATATATATAATATATACATATAATTGATATAATAATAATAATGGAAACACCATTAAAGCTCTGTTTCCCATGAAAATCACTGACTATACATAGAAGTACCCAGGCTCAGGCTGCTACATAAATTTAATCTTCACTGCTTTTGTGAAATGGTTCGTAATCATCGGCAACCTGTGTTTGTGTCTCTAGAGTGCAGTTGTCTGCTTACAGCAGTTCCTATGTTCATTCATTCAATCGTATTTATTGAGCGCCTACTACGTGCAGAGCAAGATGACTGCCTCAGTTTCTCAAAAGTTTTCGAGGGTGCTCTTGGACTTTTGGGTTGGAAGAGTTTCCCAGTGAATTAAAAACGTAATCAGGTCTCTCGCATAGGGCAGCAGGACTGGACTTATTACATGGAAAATAGAGAGAGAGAGAGAGAGAGAGAGAGAGAGAGAGAGAGAGAGAGAGAGAGAGAGAGAGAGAGAGGAACTTAGACACCAAGGAAGAGAGAAACACACCCCTCATGCCCTTCTCCTCCCTTTCCTTCTTTCTCCTTCAATTGAAACCCCCCTCCTCCAGGAAGCCTTCCTTGACTGATTCAAAACTAGGCGTGCAAGGATGAGTAGATAAGGCCCCTACCCATGGCAAGCTCCCTTGTTGTCTGGCTGATTTTGACGTGGTACTTGCTTGCCCGGGCTCCCCCTTCTCTCCTTGCTTGCCCCCAGACAAGGAAGCAGAAACATCTGGGGGGAAGAGGGGTGGAACATAGGTGCAGTGCAGTCCAAACAGGAGTCTCAAGAAGTCCTGGGACAGGAGTGGAGAGAGGAGGATGACCTCCGGGGACTGGGGAAACTCAGGGCACCTGGCCACTGCCAATCGTCCTCTTCGTGAAGGTCTGCTTGGAAAATGTACCCTTTTCCTGAGGTGAGGGGAGGGAGAAAGCATGGAAAGAGCCCGGACCTGGGTTCTTATCCTGTCTCTGTCACGTGTCTGCTCTGTGATCTTGGGAGTGTCATTTCACTTCTCTGCACCTCAGTTACCTCATCTGTAAAATGGGATTTGAGACCGTGAGCTCCATGTGAGACAGGGACTGTGTCCAACCTGATTTACTTGTATCTACCTCAGTGCTTAGAAGAATGCTTGGCATAGAGTAAATGCTTAACAAGTATTATCACTGTTGTTATCATAAGGGGGAGAGGAAGCTCTTGTGCAGCTCTCTGCACATAGTCAGTGCTCAATAAATAGCATTGATTGAGGGAGGGAGTGGAGGAGACTCTCTGGCCCTCTGTCCACATTAAAAGCATTTCCTGTCCAACCTCAACTCTAAGAACGACTATCCACCCACTTGTTGGGCCTTAGGGGCCCCAGGGAGAATCAGTTGGGTGATCTCCCCCTGCTTTTTCCTCCTCCAGAGAGGAGAAAAACAGCATGGCCTAATGGAAAGAGCATGGGCCCGGGAGTCAAGGGACCTGGGTTCTAATTCCGGCTCTGCCACTTACCTGCAGTGTGACCTTGGGCAAGTCACTTCAGTTCTCAGTGCCTCAGTTCCTTTCTCTGCAGAATGGGGATTCAATACCTGTTCTCCCTTCTGCTTACTCTGCGAGCCCTATGTGGGCCCCGATTATGTTGTACCTACCCCAGCGCTTAGTACAGTGCTTGGCATATAGTGAGTGCTTAACAAATACCATGATTATTCAAAAAAGACCTGTCAATCTAGAAGGTTCATCAAGGGCTCTGGGGCTGCCCCCAGCAAGCTCCCTGCTCACCCAGACAGCCAGCCTGGAAGAGGGCAGGGAGAGGAGGGAAGGGTTCCTGACCCCGGGTGGGTCTGGATTTGGGGTCTGGCTGGAACAGCTTCCTCCTCCTCTTGCCGCTGGAAGAGGGTGATTGGGTGGGACGTGCCATTCCTTTCCTCCCTTTTAACCACGCTCCTCCTTGGAAAAGTACAGAAACAGAGGCCCAGTGTGGGCAGGGGATGCAGAAGGGTGGAGACCAGCACCCGCTTAGTTCCACAAGACAGACATCACGGGGGAGAGCCTCACTGGGGGATTTTTCCAGGCTGGGCCAGCCCAGCCTGACCCTGCAGGGGCTGGAGTCTTGAGTCCCGAGGATTTGGACAAGAAGGGAGTGTGCTAATTGCTTGCAAGTCACATGTAAACGATCATGGGTGGGGATTTTGGTAAAACAGCAGGGGGTCCTCTGGGGGAGTGAAAGTGTGTCCGTGTGTGTGATGTATGTGGTACTTGTGTGCTTCTGAGTGTGCGTGAGTGCATACAGTATTGTTTGAATGTGAATGTGTTTGGGAGTGTGTAAGAGTGTGTGGTGAGTGTGTGTTTGTCCCTGTGCCTAGGGATCTGCTGTGGGTAATCCTTGCGATCAGCGTGAGCTCTTTCCAAATAGATAGTGTAGCTCCAACCAACCATAGGAAGGAAAAGCCGCATATCCCAGGGCATTCCTGGGGCTGGCGGCTGATGTGGGGAGGCGGGCTTAGCCCCCCTGGCCCCACGCGGGTCCTGGAGGGATCCACCTGGGGAAAGCTAGTCTCAGTTGGGGGGCCAGCTAAGGAAAGAGACACTGGACTGCCTTGGGATGGAGCGGTTGGGGGGCACAGTGCCCTTCCCCAGCTTTTAGGGTCCTGGAGATAGTTCTCCAGGAGCAAAGACTTCAGGAAGCTTTTGGGAAGGTGATTGAGAGGCAGGCTTAGTGTGGGGCTGGGGGCTGCTGGGGTTCAGCTAGTTTCAGGGAGAAGGTGTGTGGTGGCAGCTAGAGATTGGGATGGGGGGCTTGAAAGGGGAAGGGATCTTTCTGTGGGAGGAGGCGCTACCCTCATGCTGAGGCCAGGGCAGAGGGAGAAAACAGGGCTCTGTGGAGGGGAACTGAGGAATAGGGGAAGGGGAGGGTCGATGCAGCGGAGGGCACCACTTGAGAGACCCTCCAGTGGGGTGTGGTGTGAGTTGGGGCCAGATGGCCTCTGCTCCCACCTCCTGTCTCCCGGCTTGACCCAGCTGGCAGCACTCATATCCGTGCCAACTAATCACGCTAATCACCTTGGCAGGCTAAACTCATTATGAAGATGGATCTTCATATGAAGATGGTGGCGGCCGCTTTTCCCCCCACCCCAGGCTACGAGAAAGCCTGATGTCACGTGCCACTCACTGCAAAACACCCCAGGGAGCCCTGAGCCCAACCTGGAGTTTCTCTATCCTGGGCCAACACCACCTGAAGCTGCCCAGGCTGGGCAGAGAGGGGTAGGGGCCAAGGATCTCGAGAGGAGTGGAGAGGCTGGGGGAATTTCTAGGCCTTATGATATTGAATAAATCCTCAGATCAACACCATTATCGGTGAGTCAACAGCAGAGGCTCTTCCAAAATGCACCTGTGATGGGGCTAATCTGGCCGTGGCTGCTCGGGCCTTAGGAATTCCCCAGTGGGTTGAAGCTTTGTTCAGCAGTGCAAGAGGGGGGAATCTGTGATTTCCAGTGTCGACTCTGTGCCCCGGGAACTAGGTGTGCAGGGGAGTCGGGGGAGGAGGGGCAGATGTGGAGAAGGAGGAGTGCAGAGGGAAGCAATGTGGTCCTGGTGGAACCCCTGGAATTCAACAAGTTCCACCTCTGCCCCTGGCTTCTGCCATGTGGTATCAAGCCCATCACAGCCCCCCTGTGCCTTAATTTCTTCATATCTTCTCCCTGGCAACTGCCAAGGTTATTGTCCAGATAAGAGCCCCATCTTTTCTATCCGCTCCAGCCCTTAGCTCGGTGCTTGGCCCATAGTAAGTGCTTAGTAAATAATAATAATAACAGTACTGTTTTAGCACTTACTGTGTGCCGGGCACTATACTAAGCTCTGGGTTGGTTACAAGCAAATTGTGCTGGACATATTTCCTGTCCCACGTGGGGCTCACCATCTTAATCCCCATTTGTCAGATGGGTAACTGAGGCACGGAGAAGTGAAGTGACTTGCCCAAGGTCACACAGAAGACAAGCGGCAGAGCCAGGATTAGAGACCATGACTTTCCGACTCTCAGGCCTGTGCTCTTTCCACTATTCCATGCTGCTTCTCCATATTAAATACCATAACCAACCAATCATAAAATGAGATCACTGATGTAGAAGCACTCAACCAATTTGAAGTAAGAGGAGGAGGAGGAGGAGGAGGAGGAGAATTTATTAAGAGCCTACTGGGCAGATTATGTTGCCAACTTGTACTTCCCAAGCGCTTAGTACAGTGCTCTGTACACAGTAAGCGCTCAATAACTACGATTGAATGAATGAATGAATGAATGAATCACGGCAGTGTGGCTTAGTGGAAAGAGCACAAGCTTGAGAGTCAGAGGTCATGGGTTCTAATCCTGCCTCTGCCACCTGTCTGCTGTGTGAGCAAGCCACTTAACCACTCTGGGCCGCAGTTACTTCATCTGTAAAATGGGGATTAAGACTGTGGGCCCCACGTGGGACAAACTGATTACCTTGTATCTACCCCGGCTCTTAGAACAGTGCTTGGCACATAGTAAGCACTTAACAATTACCATCATTATTGTTATTATTAGTCAGCCCTGGGAAAGAATACATGGCCGCGTGGCTCAGTGGAAAGAGCACGGGCTTTGGGGTCAGAGGTCATGGGTTCTAATCCCGGATCCACCACTTGTCAGCTGTGTGACTTTGGGCAAGTCACTTCACTTCTCTGTGCCTCAGTTATCTCATCTGGAAAATGGGGATGAAGACTGTGAGCCCCCCGTCGGACAACCTGATCACCTTGTAACCTCCCCAATGCTTAGAACAGTGCTTTGCACATAGTAAGCACTTAATAAATGCCATTATTATTATTATTGTTATTATTATGGGTGAGGATTAGGCATGATCCCTGGCCTTCAGAGGGTTCACAGTCTAAGAATGAAATGGGGACAGGGGGCTAGCACCAGGCACACAAGGAAAGAAGAAACAATAAAAATGACAAAGACAGAGACAGATACAACAAAGAGGATCATCATTATGATTTGGGGGGATTGCTGAGGGTTCTCTTCCCACTTCATGGTTCCCTCTGCTCAGGGCTCCCGGACCCTGGGCCCATCCTGAAGATGAGGGGGGCTGTTCTGTTAGGGAAAGAAAGTTGTGTGGTTTTCTGGGGTGCCCATTTGGAAATATTCTCCCCTCCCGCCCCGCTTCCATTTGTTCCCCTTCCCCCTTCCTCTGGGCTGGGGCCCAGGTTTCCCCTGCACATGGCTAGCAGATGGCATATCCTGGAGCCTAGGGGAACGCTCAGGTTGGGCTGGGCTGAGTTGAAAACACACGATACTTCAGGTTTGGGTAAAACCATTCAATGGCAGGCTCCATTTACGGAGGAGTCTAGATTGTAAGCCCGTTGTGGGTGGGGGATGTGTCTGTTTACTGTTGTATTGTACTCTCCCAAACACTTAGTACAGAGCTCTGCACACAATAGGCACTCAAAAAATATGATTGAATGAACGAATGAATAACCTCATGTCGGGGCGGGCCAAGTGCCAGTCGGGGAGATTTCACAAAAGCCAGGAACTGGTGAGGAGGAGAAGGGGACTTGGCTGGTGACCAGAAATTGTCCCAGCCATGGCTCCCGCCCTCACCTATGGCCGGCCTTCCCTGGCTCAGAGCCCAAAGCCCTGGTCTATTCCTGCTCCTCATCCTCCCTGTGGCCACGGATGGCTTCAGATGGTAAGCAAGCGAGCCTGCTGCTTCAGGGTGCACTGTCATGGGGGCAACCACTGGGCCGCTGCAGTTAAAATTTTGAAAGTCCCCGCACAAGTCAGAAATGGTGTCTTTGTGAACAGGGACCAAGGAGAGGAATGCAATGCCTCAGGAACAAAGGAGGTACAGGTGAGGGATCCTCCCCCTGTGCTCACAGCTGAATTGAATGACGGCATTTGTTAAGAGCTTACTAGGTGCCAAGCACTGTTCTAAGCGCTGAACATAATGGCATCATAGAAACAGGAGCGGGTGGCAAATTTTTCCCGGCTTTAGGGCAGCCAACAGGAGACAGCCCTGCTTGTGGCCTCTGCCCCTGCTTCCCCCCGCCGCTCTTTGAACCTCTCTCTGACCTCGGATTCATCTGGGACTCCTTCTGGGCCTCTCTGTCTACTCCTCTCCTGTCTCCCCAGCTCACGCACCACCCCACCTCCAATAACTCCGAGCTCTTCCATGGCTTGGCCCCGGACCTTCTGGATACCCCCATTTTCATGGCTAAGAACAGACTATTCAATACCTCTTTCTATCTGTTCCCAAAGCTGCTACCTTAGTCCACTGTACAACTTGCACCTGGATTATTGTCACAGCTTCTGTGTCCATCCTCCTCCTCCCCCTCCCTCAGCCAGCTCTTAGCCTCTGCTCCCTCCAATCCTTCCTGCAGAGAGAGAATAATGTTAGTAATGATGGTATTTGTTAAGCACTTACTATGTGCAAAGCGCCATTCTAAGCGCTGGGGGGGGGGGATATTCAAGGTGATCAGGTTGTCCCACTTGGGGCTCACAGTCTTCATCCCCATTTTATTCATTCATTCAGTTGTATTTATTGAGTGCTTACTGTGTGCCGAGCACTGTACTAAGTGCTTGAGAAGTACAAGTTGGCGACATATAGAGACGGTCCCTACCCAACAGCGGGCTCACAGTCTAGAACGGGGAGACAAAACAAAACATATTAACGAAATAAAATAAATAGAAGAAATATGTACAAGTAAAATAAAGAGTAATAAATATGTACAAACATATATACATATATATATATAGTAAGTGCTTAACAAATATAACAATAATAATGATAATGATGATGATGATGATGATGATAATAATAGTAATAATAATAAGAAAAACCCTGGATAATTGGCAACCACAATAATAATAATAATAATAATAATAATAATAATAATAATAATGATGATGGCATTTGTTAAGTGCTTACTATGTGCAAAGCGCTGTTCTAAGCGCTGGGGGGAATATTCAAGGTGATCAGGTTGTCCCACGTGGGGCTCACAGTCTTCATCCCCATTTTCCAGATGAGGTAACTGAGGCCCAGAGAAGTGAAGTGACTTGCCCAAAGTCACACAGCTGACAAATGGCAGAGCCGGAATTAGAAGACATGACCTCCGACCTTCTTCCTCTCCCCCTCGTCCTCCTTCCTCTCCCCCTCGTCCCCCTCTCCATCCCCCACATCTTACCTCCTTCCCTTCCCCACAGCACCTGTATATATGTATACATGTTTATACATATTTATTACTCTATTTATTTATTTACTTATTTTACTTGTACATATCTATTCTATTTATTTTGTTTTGTTAGTATGTTTGGTTTTGTTCTCTGTCTTCCCCTTTTGGACTGTGAGCCCACTGTTGGGTAGGGACTGTCTCTATATGCTGCCAATTTGTACTTCCCAAGTGCTTAGTACAGTGCTCTGCACATAGTAAGCGCTCAATAAATACGATTGATGATGATGATTGATGATGACTCCCAAGCCTGGGCTCTTTCCACTGAGCCAGAAGCAGCGTGGCCAAGTGGAAAGAGCACTGGCCTGTGAGTTAGAGGACCTGAATTCGAATTCAGGCTCTGCCTATTGCTTGCTGTATGACCTTGGGCAAATCACTTCACTTCTCTGTTCCTCAGTTTCCTGAACTGTAAAATGAGGATTCAATACCCAATAACCAAAATAGGGATAGAACACTGGTCCGGGGGTCAGAAGGATCTGGGTTCTAGTCCTGTCTCTGCCACTTGTCTGCTGGGACCTTGGGCAAGTCACTTCACTTCTCTGTGCCTCAGTTACCTCATCTGTAAAATGGGGTTTAAGACAGTGCGCTCCATGTGGGACAGGGACTGTGTCTTGTATCGACCCCAGAGCTTCATACAATGCCTGGCACACAATAAGCGCTTAACATATACCATAAAAAAATACCTGTTCTCCCACCCACTTAAGATTGTGAGCCCCATTGTGGGACAGGGACCGTGTCCGACCTAATTAATCTGTACCTATCCCAGCACTTAGAAAAGTGATTGACACATAGTAAATGCTTAACAAGTGCCATAAAACAAAAAAACAGAGTGGCAAGACTCACCTTCCTCAAATAATAATAATAATAATAATTGCATTTATTTAACGCTTACTATGTGTAAAGCACCGTTCTAAGCGCTGGGGAGGTTACAAGGTGATCAGGTTGTCCCACCAGGGGCTCACAGTTTTCATCCCCATTTTACAGATGAGGTAACTGAGGCCTAGAGAAGTTAAGTGACTTCCCCGAAGTCACACAGCTGACAAATGGCAGAGCTGGGATTTGAACCCACGACCTCCGACATCAATGCCATTGGGTTCCTGTCCTGCCATGGCCTAGTGGATAGAGCCCGGGCCTGGGAGCCAGAAGGACCTGGGTTCTAGCCAGGATCTGCCACTTGTCAGCTGTGTGACCTTGGGCAAGTCACTTCACTTCCTCTGTGCCTCAGTTACCTCATCTGTCAAATGGAGATTAAGACTGTGAGCCCCATGTGGGACAGGGACTGCGTCCAACCCGATTTGCTTGTTTTGATCCCAGTGCTTAGGACAGTATTTGGCACATAGTAAGCACTTAAAAAATTCCTCCATTATTATGAACCTCTGAACCTTATAGGGGCTCCCACTGAGGGCTTTCAAGCTCCTGCAACTGCCCCATCTCCTCCCACCTACCTGCTCCCATCATCCCCTGTTACCCTCCTGGTTCTGCTCTCCCAGACAAACTCCAGCCCCAGCACATGGTTCCTCCACCTCTCAACCCCTGTCCTCGTCCATCCCCTTACCCGCGATGTCCTCCTCACTCTTCCACCCCACTCCACTCCACCCCCTTGACTCTACCCTCACATCATCCTAAACTCCTACTGGAAATTCTCCAGACTCCCAGCATCTAGAAATGTTCTCTGCAACCCTTAGCATGAGGCCCCAGAGCTGTAATGGGCTACCGACAGCTGGGATGGGGTCTGTACCTAGATCTGTTTCTGGTTTGGGAATTTTTCATTTGGATCATTCCTGTCTTCTAGTCAGTCAGTCAGTCGAATTTTTTGAACACAGCTATGTGCAGAGCCCCATGTACTTGGGAATGTTACAATACAACAGAGTTGGTTGATGTGATCCCTGCCTCTGAGGACTAGACTGTAGACTCTAGACTGCCAGCTCCTTTGTGGGCAAGGAATGTGTCTACCAATTCTGTTGTATGGTACTCTGCTAAGTGCTTAGTATAGTGTTCTGCACACAGTAAGCGCTCAATACCTCTGACCATGAAGGAACTTTCAATATACAATCTTCCCATCCCTTACTCCCTCCCCACATGATTGTCAGTACTCGGAAGGGATCGTCAGGGACAGGGATTGTATTGTGGTGGGCAGGGAATGTGTCTGTTGTTATAGTGTACTCTCCCAAGTGCTTAGTACAGTGCTTTGTACACAGTAAGCACTCAATAAATACGATTGAATGGGTGAATGAATGAATCTTCTCCTTCTAGCTTCTTAGGACAGTGTGAGTGTGTGTGAGTGTGAGTGTCAGCCTTTTGAGGGCAAGGATGGTGCCTTTCCTTCACTCTGTTCCTTCCACTAATGATCAGTACAGGTCACTGCAAGCACTGGAAATGCCAGGTACAGTGGGCTGATTTGTCCCTCCGATCAGTGAGGTGTCTTCAGGGGTTGCTGTCCAGCTCAACTGACCATGGCAGTGTGGGAACAGGGGCAGATTCCTCCTGAGGACATCCAAGTTTTTGACTGATACCCAAGGAAGGGAGCTGCGCTCTTTGGACCTTTCCAGAAAGGGGAGAGTTGGAGGATGGGGAGGGCTGACAGCAGACCCTTCAGTCCTTCCCTTGGTGATGCCACCACAGAAGTCACCACCCCTTAGAAGCCTTGTTCTGCCCACGTGGAGGAGTAAGACCCTGAATCGGAAGGGCTCTTCTGCTGAGCTTCTCCACCTTCCTGGTGCTCCCCCACGTCTGATGTCCCCAGCTGACTGGCCCCACTGTTCGACTAGGAAAATCCTCTTTGCCTATGAACATTTGCAGGATCCCTGTGGAGCTGAGCTACCCTGAGGGACAGGGGAGGGAGGAGGGAAATAACCCACCGGTCCTGTCCCAGGCAGGCCCCTTGGACTGAGTTAAAGTCCCATGCCCAACTGGTTGGTCCCCCAGAGGCCTGTGGCAATCCTCTGGCTGATCCACCTGGGGTGTGTAGACAGCTAGGAGTTATGGACAGGTGGAACAGAAAGTGGGCCTGGAGGAGTAGGCGAAAGGTTTTTTTTCCACATTTGTAATAATAATAATGGTATTTGTTAAGCGCTTGCTATGTGTGAAGCACTGTTCTAAGCTGGGGAGTTTACAAGGTGATCAGGTTTCCCACGGTGGGGCTCACAGTTTTAATCCCCATTTTACAGATGAGGTAACTGAGGCACAGAGAAGTTACTTGCCCCAAGTCACACAGCTGACAGTTGGCGGAGCTGGGATTTGAACACATGACCTCTGACTCCAAAGCCCGGGCTCTTTCCACGGAGCTACTACTTAGCTGTCCAACTGCCCACCCCAGGCTTCGTCTCCAGGGAAGGAGTCCTGTGCCAGGCGTTATCAGGTGGCAGACTGATTTCGGGGCCCTCTGACGCACAAATGGCTGTCTCCTGCCCTTCAGTTGCCCCGTAGCCCCTTAAAGCTGGTCTCTCTTGCTCCTCTGAACATCTCTCTCCCCCGCAAACCCTTATTCCACCATCCTCGCTGGGGTCTTTGAGTGCACTTGAGGAGTGGAGCTCAAACCAGAGTGTTGTCAGGCCGGGCCAACCCTACAGTACTTTTCCTGGGAGGCCGGAGTGTTTGGGGGCGGGTTTTGGGTCTCTCAAACTGGGAGTCACTAGCTCCCACCTGCTTCTTCCCTTGCGGGCCCGACCTCTGAGAGCCCCCTCCTCGCCTTCCTGCCTGCCTGCTTGCCTGCCTCTCTGGCCCCAGGTCTATTTTCCGGCTGTTTAGTCACTGGCAGCCACGCGATTTCCTGTTCTGGAGAAAGTATTCGGAGCTCCCGCTCAGTGTAAATGTTTACACGGCCCCCGGCTGGGCCACCACCCCGCGCTTAGAGTGGGGTGGAGATGCGGGGGGGTTGGCTGGGGAGTGGGTGCGGGGAGAGGGCTGTAGGCCCAGGAATGTAAATCTCCGGCTTCCCGGAGCTCTCTGCCTCTTCCTCCTCCTCCTTCTCTTCTTCCTCCTCCTCCCCACTCATCATCATCATCATCAATCGTATTTATTGAGCGCTTACTGTGTGCAGAGCACTGTACTAAGCGCTTGGGAAGTAAAAGTTGGCAACATATAGAGACAGTCTCTACCCAACAGTGGGCTCCCATCCCAACAGCCCCGCGTCCCCAGGGCAGCCTGCCTCAGACGAACTTTCCTCCTCTCCCTCATTTAGACTGGGCAGTTGGATGTGTGGCTTGGATTCTGGACTCTTTGGGTCTCTCTGGGCCTCTGGGACATTTGGAGGGGGGCGGGAACAAGGGCTGTGCCCACCGGCCCCCAGACCTCCTTTCTCAGAACCCCTCTCCCCGGCCACCACCACCAGTGCTTCCTACCCTGGAAGGACCCACGGTGGGAAATGAACCCTGGACCGACCCTGCAACTCGCCCTGTATTCACAGAGCTTCTCCACCGTCTTCGGGGGTCCCCGGGTGTGCTGGGGCCGCGTGAGAGATGACCAGAGTGAGAGATCAGGAACCTGCTAGGAGGCTGGAGGATGGGCCAGCTGATCCTCTCAGAGCCACCCATTTCCAGGCAGGAGTTTCGGTGAACTTGTACTTCCCAAGCGCTTAATACAGTGCTCTGCACACAGTAAGCGCTCAATAAATACGATTGATTGATTGATTGGATGGGGTCTGAACTGCCAGGAGGTACAACGTTGTAATTAGAGAGCTCTGGGGCTAACCTCCCCACCCATCTGCTTTCTTCCTCCTGGACCCCTCCCATTCCCAATCTGGGCAGGGTCCAGGCTCCTTCCACTGGACCACACTGCTTCTTGTAGGCCCTGCAGAGAGGTTGGGGGGGCTGAAGGACTGAGAGGCCAATCCGTGGCTTTCCCCCTGACCTCTGGGAACTACAGGATTTGGAGGAGAAAGGGGAGGAAGCGGTTGCCTGCTTTGGGGTTTGGGAGGTGTTTTGAGGGTGGGGGCACATTGCTGCCCCACCCCCCTCGCCCCGATTGTTCTCCTCAAGGCTAGGCATGGTTTTGGAAGGGACTCCTGGAAATGGGAGCTGAGAAGAAACCGGGCCCAACCTGTCCCTGTCCCTCTCCCCCGACTCCTTTCCGCCCCTCCCCCAACCTCAAAGCCTGTTGAATCTGGGAAAGACGTCTTTTCTCCCGTCTCCATTCCGTGGGTCTCCCTGCTTCCTCCAAATACTGCCCAAATTCCTGGAGCCCCGTTTGCTTGCCAGCACGCCGAATCCTTCCCCCTCCTTCTCCCTCTTTCCCACACCCACGACCTCCCCACCTGCCCCTGACTCGCTTCTCACCCCCACCCGGACCGCGGGCGCTTTTCCACTGGGGACTGAGGGCAAGTGCGGGCAGGGGCGGCGGGGGTGGCTGGGAGCCCGGATCAGGCAGGAGCCTGGCTGGGGCCCTCCCCGGCTCAGCAATCCAGGGGGGCTGCAGAGAGGACGGGTATGGCTGGGTTCCCTGTCACCCTCACCACGCTCTGATTGCACCTCTCGTTAGCCCTAGACCCTCAGCCCCTGGGCTCTGCCCTCTTTTCCTACTTTAGCTCTCTCTTCTCTGTCGCTTCCTTGGTTTCTGTGTCTGTCCGGTTTTATCTTTCTGTCTCTTTCTCTATCTCCCTCCTTCTCTGTTTTGTCTCTTTCTGCCTCTGCCTCTCTTGCTTTGTCCAACCCTGTCTCTGTCTTCATCTCCCTCTTGCTCTCTCTCCCCTTCTCTGTCTTCAACTCTTCCTCCTCCACTCTATCCTGCTCAGAGGATAAAAATAATAATAATGGTATTTGTTAAGCACTTACTGTGTGCCAAGCACTGTTCTAAGCACTGGGGTAGATACAAGATAATCAGGTTGTCCCACGTGGGGCTCACAGTCTTAAACCCCATTTTACAGATGAGGTAACGGAGGCACAGAGAGGTTGAGTGGCTTGCCCAAGGTCACACAGCAGACAGGTGGAAAAGCCGGGATTAGAACCCACATCCTCTGACTTCCACTCTTTCCACTAAGCCACGCTGCCTCTCGATGATGAGGATGAGTTTGCTGTCTGGCCCAGCCTTCCTTGGCTGCCCTTTCACCCCAGAGCTGGGCCACCGGGGAGTCAAGCAGCGGCAAGGGAAGAAGGGAAGACTCCCAGGGGAATCTTGACTTTTGCCCACCCTCTTTGAGGATCTGTGGGCTTTCCACCCAAAGGGCCTGGTGAGGGTGTGCCCCCCAATATTCCCTGCTAGACTCCACCCTAGCAATTTCTGGGTGGGATGGGAAGGAAAGGGAACAACCTCTGGTTGGTTGGGAACTCCACCTCTCTCCAATCAATCAATCAATCAATCAATCAATCGTATTTATTGAGCGCTTACTGTGTGCAGAGCACTGTACTAAGCGCTTGGGAAGTACAAATTGGCATCACATAGAGACAGTCCCTACCCAACAGTGGGCTCACAGTCTAAAAGGGGGAGACAGAGAACAGAACCAAACATACCAACAAAATAAAATAAGTAGGATAGAAATGTACAAGCAAAATAAATAAATAAATAGAGTAATAAATATGTACAACCATATATACATATATACAGGTGCTGTGGGGAAGGGAAGGAAGTAAGACGGGGGGATGGAGAGGGGGACGAGGGGGAGAGGAAAGAAGGGGCTCAGTCTGGGAAGGCCTCCTGGAGGAGGTGAGCTCTCAGCAGGGCCTTGAAGGGAGGAAGACAGCTAGCTTGGCGGATGGCCAGAAGGAGGGCATTCCAGGCCTGGGGGATGACGTGGGCCGGGGGTCGATGGCGGGACAGGCAAGAGCGAGGTACAGTGAGGAGATTAGTGGTGGAGGAGCGGAGGGTGCGGGCTGGGCAGTAGAAGGAGAGAAGGGAGGTGAGGTAGGAGGGGGCGAGGTGATGGACAGCCTTGAAGCCCAGGGTGAGGAGTTTCTGCTTGATGCGCAGATTGATCGGTAGCCACTGGAGGTTTTTGAGGGGGGAGTAATATGTCCAGAGCGTTTCTGGACAAAGATAATCCGGGCAGCAGCATGAAGTATGGATTGAAGTGGAGAGAGACACGAGGATGGGAGATCAGAGAGAAGGCTAGTGCAGTAGTCCAGACGGGATAGGATGAGAGCTTGAATTAGCAGGGTAGCAGTTTGGATGGAGAGGAAAGGGCGGATCTTGGCAATGTTGTGGAGCTGAGACCGGCAGGTTTTGGTGACGGCTTGGATGTGAGGGGTGAATGAGAGAGCAGAGTCGAGGATGACACCAAGGTTTCGGGCTTGTGAGACGGGAAGGATGGTAGTGCCGTCAACGGAGATGGGAAAGTCAGGGAGAGGACAAGGTTTGGGAGGGAAGACAAGGAGCTCAGTCTTCGACATGTTGAGCTTTAGGTGGCGGGCGGACATCCAGATGGAGATGTCCTGAAGGCAGGAGGAGATGCGAGCCTGGAGGGAGGGGGAGAGAGCAGGGGCAGAGATGTAGATCTGGTTGTCATCAGCGTAGAGATGATAGTTGAAGCCGTGGGAGCGAATGAGGTCACCAAGGGAGTGAGTGTAGATTGAGAACAGAAGGGGACCAAGCACTGAACCTTGGGGAACCCCCACAGTAAGAGGATGGGAGGGGGAGGAGGAGCCTGCAAAAGAGACTGAGAAAGAACGACCGGAGAGATAAGAGGAGAACCAGGAGAGGACGGAGTCTGTGAAGCCAAGGTCAGATAACGTGTTGAGGAGAAGGGGGTGGTCCACAGTGTCAAAGGCAGCTGAGAGGTCGAGGAGGATTAGGACAGAGTATGAGCCGTTGGACTTGGCAAGCAGGAGGTCATTGGTGACCTTTGAGAGCGCAGTTTCTGTGGAATGAAGGGGACGGAAGCCAGACTGGAGGGGGTCGAGGAGAGAGTTGTTGTTGAGGAATTCTAGGCAGCGCGTGTAGACAACTCGTTCAAGGAGTTTGGAAAGGAATGGTAGGAGGGATATGGGACGATAACTAGAAGGTGAGGTGGGGTCAAGAGAGGGTTTTTTTAGGATGGGAGAGACATGGGCATGTTTGAAGGCAGAGGGGAAGGAACCAGTGGAGAGTGAGCGGTTGAAGATGGAAGTTAAGGAGGGGAGAAGGGATGGAGCGAGAGATTTCATAAGATGAGAGGGAATGGGGTCAGAAGCACAGGTGGCCGGAGTAGCACTTGAGAGGAGGGAGGAGAGTTCCTCTGAGAATACCGCTGGGAAGGATGGGAGAGTAGCAGAGAGTGTTGAGAGCCGGGGGGATGGAGAAAGGGGGGAAGAGACTTTGGGGAGGTCGGACCTGATGGATTTAATTTTGTTAATGAAGTAGGAGGCCAGATCGTTGGGGGTGAGGGAAGGAGGAGGGGGAGGAACCGGGGGCCTGAGAAGGGAGTTGAATGTACGGAAGAGCTGGCGGGGGTGATGGGCATGGGTGTCAATAAGGGAGGAGAAATAGTTTTGTCTGGCAGAAGAGAGGGCTGAGTTAAGGCAGGAAAGGATAAACTTGAAGTGAACGAGGTTGGCATGGTGTTTAGACTTTCGCCAGCAGCGTTCGGCAGCTCGAGCATAAGAGCGAAGGAGGCGGACAGTGGCAGTGATCCAGGGCTGTGGGTTAGTGGTGCGAGAGCGGCGAAGGGAAAGGGGAGCGAGCGAGTCTAGCTGAGTAGAAAGGGTAGAGTTGAGAGCAGTAATCTGATCATCAAGACTGGGTAGAGAGGAGAGGGCGGCGAGGTGGGGTGTGAGGCGCTCCGAAAGATGGGTGGGGTCCAGAGAGCGGAGGTCTCCATCCCCCAACCCAAGCTTGCACACCCTTCTTCCCATCTCTGGAACTTGGGGCCGGGCTGGCTGCAGGCACGGACATGCAGAGCTTGACTGGAAGGGCCCACACAGGACGACCCCCCCTTCCTTTCCCTCCCCCGACCCAAGGTCTTTGGCTCCAAGATCACATTTGCGGTGGGGGTACTGGGGTGCGCTGATCGAGACTGTGTCACTGTTGTTCTGCTCCTAAAGCTGTCAATTCACTTGCAGCGTATTGAACCCTGGGACCGTAAGGGGGCAAGGCAGTGTGGGGGCAGGAAGGGGGGCTGAACACAGAGGGGATGTAGAGGGGATTGGTTGGTTCATGCTCTTTCAGAGCTCTGTGGAATTGGAGGTGGGGATTAGTGACAATCTAGTGTGGAGGGGGAGGAAGTGGGGGAGTGACAGGGCTCCAGGCTGTGAGCTCCTTTGTATCCTATTTTGCATAGACTGACTGACAGCCCCAGTCTCAGCTGGGAAAAGGCAATCACTGGATCCTCACAATCTCCCAGTCTAACTCCCCTTCCCTCCGAATCTGGTGGAAACATGTGCCACTAACCCCGGCTCCCTTCTCTACCCTACCTCCCCAGTCCTAGCTTCCCTGAAGCCACCCACAAGTCCTCGGTCTGGAGGGAAGAAACTGAGGAAGAGCCCTTAGCTGCCCTGGATGTCCCAATCATTGACACATGGCTTATAACAGTGCTTTGCACATAGTAAGAGCTTAACAAATGCCATTATTATTATTATTATTATTATTATTATTATTATTATTATTATTATTATGGGTCCACTCCTTGCTCCTCTTACTAATTAACCCATAATCCATCCAGCCTCATTTCCTTAGAGACTCCATTGATTTCTCTCTCTCTCTCTCTTCCTCCTTCCCTCCCTCCCAAGCCAAACTGAGCCTTCTTCCCTTCCATTTTCTCTGATTTATCCCCTTTACTTGTCCTTTTCCACTTCACCCCCCTGCCCTGCTACTGAGGTATGCCAGAATCATTCATTCCTTCATTCAATCGTATTTATTGAGCCCTTACTGTGTGCGGAGCACTGTACTAAGTGCTTGGGAGAGTTCAACACAACAATTTAAAAAGACACATTCCCTGCCCACAAAGAGCCATCCAAACCCCACTGCTCATTCTCTGATGGCTCATTCCCTTCAAGCACATTCATGCCTCTTTTATCCTAAAAACACCTCATGACCCTCCAGCTGTGACCCCATCTCACTCCTCCCATTACTGACCAAACTCCTCCAATGAGTTGTATACACCCACTACCTCCTCTTCCTTTCCTCCAATTCTCTCCTTGACCTTCTACAATCTGGTTTCCTCCCTCTTTGCTCCATCGAGAAGCAGTGTGGCCTAGTGGAAAAAGAACAGGCCTGGGTGTTAGAGGACCTGGGTTCTAATTTAGGCTTTGCCACTTGCCTGCTATGTGACCTTGGGTAAGTCACTTACCTTCTCACTGCCTCAGATTCCTCAATCTCTAGCCTGCAAACTCACCCTCTAGACTGCAAGCTCATTGTGGGCAGGGAATGTGTCTGTTTATTGTTATAATGTACTCTCCCAAGCACTTAGTACAGTGCTCTGCACACAGTAAGTGCTCAATAAATACGATTGATGGAATGAATGAAGGGATTTGATACACGCTCCCCCTCCTACTTAGACTGCCCCATGCAGGACAGGGACTATGACCTGATTAACTTGTATCTACCCCAGTGCTTAGAACAGTGCTTGACACAGAGTTAAGTGCTTAATAAATATCACGGTTTGAGACCGCTTTCTCCCAGGTCACCAAGGACCTCTTACTTACCAAGTATCAGGGACTCTATTTCCCCTCCTAATCTTCCTCAACCTCTTGACTGCCTTAGACACTGTGGCCCACTCCCTTCTCTTGCAAACACTAACCTTAGTTTCTCCGACACAATCTCCTCATAGTTCTCCTACCTCTCTGTCTGCTCCTTCTCACTCTCTTTCTCAGGTTCTTTCTCTGCTTCCCACCACCTAACACTGGGTGTCCTTCAGGGGTCTGTCTGGGTCCCCTTCTATTCCCAATCCATACCCACTCCCTTGGGGAGCTCATCCACTCCTACAGCTTCAACTACCACCCCTATTTCAGACGGCTCTCAGATCTACCTCTCTCCCCCTCTGCAAATCTTGTATTTTCTCTACTTCCAGGACATCTGCACAAGGGTGTACTGCCAGAACCTCAAGCTTCAATTTGTCGATAACTGAACACCTCATCTTCCCTCCCAAATCCTCTCCTCCACCCAACTTTCCCATCACATGTCTTCCCACTCCTTAAGAACATCCAATTGTTGTCCATCCACCTCTGCATCCAACAGAAACTCCTTACATCAACTTTAAAGCACTTAATCAGCTCTCCTCCTCCTACCTCACCTCCCTGATTTCCCACTACAATCGATTGATTGAAATACTATGGCACAGGCACCATCTACCAGCCTCATGGATCCCCGCATTCCAAGACCTGAGAGCAGCCCAGTGGGGCCGGAAAGATTCCAAATTAGTTCTCTCTGACTCGTTAGTTCTGCGTATCCTGCCCTCCCCTGTTCATGCCCAGCTCTGTCCCACTAGTTGTCCCCCAGAAGCCATGCTTCCTTTTTCATGTGACTTCAAAATGAAAAGTTGGTATCTATGCCCAGTGGCAAGTCCTGCGAAGGCTGAGGGCTTTCAAGCTCCCCCAACTGCCCCATCTCCTCCCACCTACCTGCTCTTCTCCCCTGCTCCCCTCCCAGTCCTGCTCTCCCAGACAAGCTCCAGCCACTGCACCTCTGCCTCTGAACTCCTGTCCTTTCCAATCCCCCTACTCGGCACACCCTCCCTTCTCTTCCACTCCACTCCACACCAGCCCCTGACTCTGTCCCTCACCTCCTCCGAAACTGCAACACTCACCCATGGGAAAGTCCCCAGGCTCCCAGCATCTGGCAATATTCACTGCAACCCTTAATGTGGGAAGCCAGAACTGTAATGGGCTATGAACAGCTGTGCTGGGTTCTGTACCTAGATCTGTTTCTGTATTTTTCATCTGGGTTTGCCCTGCCTCCTCTCCCTCACTGCCCCATCACCGCCTTCCCATGGAGAGCACAGGGTGAAGGGAGAGAAGGCCTGTCATCTGATACACGCACACACATGCCTATCCCTTTGTACTTAAGAGGCCACTGATGGTGAAGTTTATCGGTGTGGGGTTGACTAAAAGGCAAATTCGGGACACACAATGCCAAGCACACTTCAAATGTTGTGCTGTCATGTTTGATATTTGTAGCGCCTGGCACTGTTTTTAGTTTTGCCACCTAGTCTCTTGATCCTTACAAAGCTTCTGATCAAAAAGAGCCACTCCTTTCTCACTTGCCATGCTGGTCTATCCACATAATTGACTCCTAGTTTTCAATGGAGATGCAGCGTAGTCTCAGGCTTAGTTGGCTGCTGCCAAGTGTGGCCTCTGGAACCCCCGCTCCATTTTAAGTAAGACCCCTTTCATCCTGGACCTTTTCCTTTCCAGTTCTCTACTCCTCCACGCCCTAACTGAAACATGGATGTCGCCGGACGACACAGTCTCTTCTGCTGCTCTCTGCAGTGCAGGCCTCTTCTTCTCCCACTCCCCCAGACTCACCGGAAAAGGAGGAGGTGTCGGTTTCCTTCTCGCCCCCCAATGTCGCTTTCACACTATCCCTCCTCCCCCTTCCCTTTCCTTCCCTTCCTTTGAAGCCCACATCATTCGCCTCTACCACCCCCTCCAGATTCTTGTAGCCGTCATCTACCGCCCTCCCGGCCCCACTTCCAACTTCTTTAACGACTTTGACCCCTTCCTCACCTTCCTCCTCTCCTTCTCCAAGCCCACTCTGATCCTCGGAGACTTCAATATCCACATGGATATCCCTAACGACTCCTCTGCCGCCCGCCTTCTATCTCTCCTTGACGCTGCCAACCTCTTCCTCCACCCCACCTCGCCCACTCACCAACTTGGTCATACCCTCGACCTCATCATCTCCTACCGCTGCACTGTGTCCACCCTCACCAACTCTGTAATCCCTCTCTCTGATCATAATCTTCTCACCTGCCTCCTCACTCACACTCCTTTCCCCTGTAAATCCGTATTACTCCCTCACAGAGATCTCCGCTCTCTGGACCCCACCCATCTTTCGGAGCGCCTCACACCCCACCTCGCCGCCCTCTCCTCTCTACCCAGTTTTGATGATCAGATTACTGCTCTCAACTCCACCCTCTCTACTCAGCTAGACTCACTTGCTCCCCTTTCCCTTCGCCGCTCTCGCACCACTAACCCACAGCCCTGGATCACTGCCACTGTCCGCCTCCTTCGCTCTTATGCTCGAGCTGCCGAACGCTGCTGGCGAAAGTCTAAACACCATGCCAACCTCGTTCACTTCACGTTTATCCTTTCCTGCCTTAACTCAGCCCTCTCTTCTGCCAGACAAAACTATTTCTCCTCCCTTATTGACACCCATGCCCATCACCCCCGCCAGCTCTTCCGTACATTCAACTCCCTTCTCAGGCCCCCGGTTCCTCCCCCTCCTCCTTCCCTCACCCCCAACGATCTGGCCTCCTACTTCATTAACAAAATTAAATCCATCAGGTCCGACCTCCCCAAAGTCTCTTCCCCCCTTTCTCCATCCCCCCGGCTCTCAACACTCTCTGCTACTCTCCCATCCTTCCCAGCGGTATCCTCAGAGGAACTCTCCTCCCTCCTCTCAAGTGCTACTCCGGCCACCTGTGCTTCTGACCCCATTCCCTCTCATCTTATGAAATCTCTCGCTCCATCCCTTCTCCCCTCCTTAACTACCATCTTCAACCGCTCACTCTCCACTGGTTCCTTCCCCTCTGCCTTCAAACATGCCCATGTCTCTCCCATCCTAAAAAAACCCACTCTTGACCCCACCTCACCTTCTAGTTATCGTCCCATATCCCTCCTACCATTCCTTTCCAAACTCCATGAACGAGTTGTCTACACGCGCTGCCTAGAATTCCTCAACAACAACTCTCTCCTCGACCCCCTCCAGTCTGGCTTCCGTCCCCTTCATTCCACGGAAACTGCGCTCTCAAAGGTCACCAATGACCTCCTGCTTGCCAAATCCAACGGCTCATATTCTGTCCTAATCCTCCTCAACCTCTCAGCTGCCTTTGACACTGTGGACCACCCCCTTCTCCTCAACACGTTATCTGACCTTGGCTTCACAGACTCCGTCCTCTCCTGGTTCTCCTCTTATCTCTCCGGTCGTTCTTTCTCAGTCTCTTTTGCAGGCTCCTCCTTCCCCTCCCATCCTCTTACTGTGGGGGTTCCCCAAGGTTAAGTGCTTGGTCCCCTTCTGTTCTCAATCTACACTCACTCCCTTGGTGACCTCATTCGCTCCCACGGCTTCAACTATCATCTCTACGCTGATGACACCCAGATCTACATCTCTTCCCCTGCTCTCTCCCCCTCCCTCCGGGCTCGCATCTCCTCCTGCCTTCAGAACATCTCCATCTGGATGTCCGCCCGCCACCTAAAGCTCAACATGTCGAAGACTGAACTCCTTGTCTTCCCTCCCAAACCTTGTCCTCTCCCTGACTTTCCCATCTCTGTTGACGGCACTACCATCCTTCCCATCTCACAAGCCCACAACCTTGGTGTCATCCTCGACTCCGCTCTCTCATTCACCCCTCACATCCAAGCCGTCACCAAAACCTGCCGGTCTCAGCTCCGCAACATTGCCAAGATCCGCCCTTTCCTCTCCATCCAAACTGCTACCCTGCTCATTCAAGCTCTCATCCTATCCCGCCTGGACTACTGCACCAGCCTTCTCTCTGATCTCCCATCCTCGTTCTCTCTCCACTTCAATCCATACTTCATGCTGCTGCCCGGATTATCTTTGTCCAGAAACGCTCTGGGCATATTACTCCCCTCCTCAAAAATCTCCAGTGGCTACCAATCAATCTGCGCATCAGGCAGAAACTCCTCACCCTGGGCTTCAAGGCTCTCCATCACCTCGCCCCCTCCTACCTCACCTCCCTTCTCTCCTTCTACTGCCCAGCCCGCAACCTCCGCTCCTCCACCACTAATCTCCTCACTGTACCTCGTTCTCGCCTGTCCCGCCGTCGACCCCCGGCCCACGTCATCCCCCGGGCCTGGAATGCCCTCCCTCTGCCCATCCGCCAAGCTAGCTCTCTTCCTCCCTTCAAGGCCCTGCTGAGAGCTCACCTCCTCCAGGAGACCTTCCCAGACTGAGCCCCTTCCCTCCTCTCCCCCTCGTCCCCCTCTCCATCCCCCCATCTTACCTCCTTCTCTTCCCCACAGCACCTGTATATATGTATATATGGTTGTACATATTTATTACTCTATTTATTTATTTATTTATTTATTTTACTTGTACATTTCTATCCTATTTATTTTATTTTGTTGGTATGTTTGGTTCTGTTCTCTGTCTCCCCCTTTTAGACTGTGAGCCCACTGTTGGGTAGGGACTGCCTCTATGTGTTGCCAGTTTGTACTTCCCAAGCGCTTAGTACAGTGCTCTGCACATAGTAAGCGCTCAATAAATACGATTGATTGATTGATTGATCGATAGTTTTACCAGGTCCTTTAAAATCATTTCCTCTGCCCTCCTTGCTTTCAGTTTCCCAATATCAGCTCTCCATCCAGCAGCTGTTTGGGTATCCTGCTGTTGCTCATTGTCCTCCCATGTCCCACCCAGCGGAGCTTTGTTGAGGTAAGCATGGCTGCAACGCCAAGAGACTGACTTTGTTTGGAAACTTCATTGTCTGTGATGCTGTCTTGCCATTTGTTGCCGAGTGTAGCCCGTAGAAGACGCTGGTGGAACAGCTCAAGGGGCCGGATGCGATGTCTGTGTGTTGTCCAGGTCTTACAGCCGAGGAGACGGTGGGATTGCACTACAGCTCTGTCGACCTTTGGTTTGGTCTGGAGCAGATACTAGGCCGTCGCTACACTCGGTCTGACAGTTCTGGTTATCTTGATTCATTTTTCTACTTACGTGTCTACTGTGGCATCGTTGGTCGGCGTGTTGCCTAGGTAACAGAATTTTGTGACCGCGGTTAGCTCTGTGCTGTCAAAATGAATTTTTGGTCATGTGTATGGCTTCCCTGGTGCAGGCTGGTACATCACCTCAGTCTTCTTTAGACTGATCTTCATCCCATTATGCCTGGTTGATTTGGCCAAGCAGTTTTCAATCATTAGCACGACTTCTTGGGTGTGTGCCTCCACAGCAATTCTTGAATGACTATCTCTAAAACTTTGGTTGATGCCCAAAGCTTATTGAGGTGGGAGAGCTTCCCAGAGGTCCTAACATCTGGCCGGTCACACCGTCATGAAACGGTCTTGGAACCTTGATGATGGGACTCTGACCGTGGAGGTCTTGGATAAAGTGTGGTCGCTGCGTCTCTCCTGGATGGTTCAATTATTCATCTTGTTGGAGGGAGGGAGGGGACTGACTCAGATGAGCTCTCGAGGTCCCTCCCTACTCTGCCCTGGAACTCGCCAACACGCTAAGTGATCCTGGATCCTGATGGCTGGTTTCAAAGCCCCAGGTCCCTGGTGATGGTGCAGGGGGTGGAGGGGCGGGGACAGTGACGGAAATCCAAGGACCCCCAGTGTGTCTGCTCCTCCGCTCTCCTTCAACCCCACGAAATGGCTGAGCAGAGAAGCCTGGGACCAGTCATACTGCTGGGAGCACTGAGCTCTGGGATCTGCCACCTCACGCAGCCTGCAAACCCTCTTTTCTGTCCCTCGTGAATCCGAATTCTGGTTCAATTGAGTGCCAGGATTTTGGAGATGGAGGTTGCCATAGAAACCAAAGTCCTTAATTAGTAGCGGTAGCTATAATAGTGACAGTGATGTCGATGATGAAGATGATACCAAAATTTTCACCTCATCCTGGTGCCCGTGAGGAGAGCTTCAGCTGGGCCACCTAATCCCTCTCACCCTGCCCAAGCCTTCATTGGCCATGCCTAAATAGAGGAGAAGGGGTGAATTCCCTGCTTCCCAGGTGAGAAAACCGAGGCCCAGAGTTTAAGGGGCTTGCCCAAAGTCACAGAGAAGGCAGTAGAATGCATGTCTCCTGCCGCCTAGCACCGCCGCCCCTAAAGTAAAAAGGAGCCCCGTCCTGCCCCCCGCCCGTGGGGGGTGGGAAAGGGGGCAGCCCTGTAAGGATGTCTACTTTGTCTGTCTTTGCAGATTCGATGTCCTGAGCAGCCCGCTCTAAGATGAAGCTATGGAAGTTGACAGCTGTCTTCTCCATGATCTGCAGCTCCATGCTGTCCGTCTGGGTGTGTAGAGACACATTTCGCACTGGCCGACAACTCAGCTCCGCTCGGCCTCCCGCCAACCGGGGAGGCATCCGCAGATCCCCCCGGGCCCTGGACCACTGGAGACCCCTGATCTCTCAGTGTAAGAACCCCAGGGGGCCTCCTTCCCTGCAGCTGGGGCCTGTCCGCCCCTGAGGGACATCCAGGCCTGCTCCAGCGTAGCCCTCCGACCCCTGCCTGACCCCTGGGGAGGTAGGGGGTGGAACACTGGGCGTCAGAGAGCTGGCGACCATGACTTCCCTTTCCCTGTCACTGCACCTATACGTTCCCGCGTCCGGTGCGGATGCCCGACCCGCTGCCAGTCCTGGATTCCCGTTCATGCCCCGCCCGAAAGAGCATGATCCCGGAAGTCAGAGGACCTGGGTTCTAATCCCAGCTCTGCCACTTGTCTGCTGTGTGACCTTGGGCAAGTCACTTAACTTCTCTGTGCCTCAGTTCGCTCATCTGCAAAATGGGGATTCTATGCCTGTTCTCTCTCCTACTTAGAGTGTGAGCCTATGTGGGACCTGTTCATCTTGTCCCTACCCCAGCGTTTAGTATTGTGCTGGGTTCATAGTAAGCACTTAACAAATATTCTTCTTATTATTATTATTATTTTCATTCTCCAGCCCCCACCAGGACAGAGTTATCTGCCTCTGCCCAGGGAGGGAAAGCCTGAGCAGGGGTAGCGGAAGTAGTGGTGGTAACGGGCAACCCCGCCCTGGGCTCCCACTCCCCCCGCCTGCTAAGCAGGGGGATGAGGGAGAGGGCCTCATCCATCGCTCTGAGAAGGCCTTGCTGCTCCCCCTGCATAAAGCCCAGGGAGCTCTGAAGGGCACATAGGCCAGGTTTCCCTGTCGCTCAGTGCAGATCCCAAATGAAGTCAAAATGTGAAATATATAACCTCCTCCCCACAACCCTGGGTAACGTCCAGTCTTCTGGCAGTCACCATGCCGCCAACTGCACCAGAGAATCAACTGAACACAAATAAACTCACTCTCTCTGGCTCCTGGTCCCCCGGCCCCAGACCCCCTCCCGGGAATCCAGCCCACGGGCCCAGGGGCTCTTGGTCCCATAAAGGGAAGGGAGAGCAGGAATCCCACACTTCGGTCCAGAGCCCTGCCAAGGGGGAGGCGGTGGGGGCAGGTCCTGACCTTGCCATATGCTAGATGTTCCTGAATTGGGGATGGAGGCTAGGCACTACCTGTGGGGTTGTACTGAAATGGGACATAAGAGTTGAGGAAAATCTTTGAACATCCTGTCCCCAGCCTGATTGCTCAGTGTATTCAGTTGAGATCAGAATCCACTGAATGCCGTCAGGAGGCAGAGTCCCCATAACCAGGGCTGGCTGGCTGGCTGTCACCGATACCTGCTGATGGGGCTGGGAGTCATCAGGGAATTGGTTGCCCTGACCGCCCTGGGCTAACTGACTGGCTGGCTGCTGTTGCCATCTGCTTCTCTCAGGAGCCCAGCCTGGGATTTACAGTTGGGGGATGCAATCGTCCAGGGCCCCCAGCTCCTCCTCCCCCTCCCACCTCCCAAGCTGGGCCCTTCGCTGCCTCACCTGTGCTGTGTGGCTGCGGCCTGTGCCCAAGTCCAATCCAGCCTCTGGTCTTTGCAAGGTGAGTAGCCCATCTGGAAACCACGTGCCCGAGCAGAAGCCACGAGCCTCCCGGCCGAACCCGCTCCGGCCCAGACGGGACGTCCTCCAGAGGGGTCCTCCCCTGGGTCGACCTGGGTCTCTGTGGAAGCTAAGCCAGAGTCGGCTGTTTACCCAGCTGGAGGAGGGTGTGAACAGGAAGGGGAGCCACGGATGGGTCACAGAGGGCAGAGAAGGGGCCAGGGAGCGCTCATCTGACCCGCAGAGCCACGCAGAGGTTTCCCTTGAGCGTCCAGCTCCAGCCAGGCACCCCGCCCTCTAATTACCTGGGCTTCCCGGAGAGGGGTCCGCAAGTCATTTAGCGGGTGTGTGTGTGGCTGGATGGAAATGTACCATTAGGGAGTTTACAGTCCCTGTGGAGTCTGGAAGCCTAAGAACCTACCGAAATAGTGTGGAGGCTCCAGAGGTCACGTCTCCCATCCTCCTGCCTCCAAACCAGATTGGTCGTTGCCCAATTTAGGGGCAGGGCCAAGGGACAGAGATTTCTAGGGAAGACACTTTCCCTAACCTATTCCAGGGATCGGCAGCCCCTCCCTGCTAGGCAAGTCTTCCTGATGTCTAGCAGGTATCCTTTCTGCTGAAAGCTGACACTTCCACCAACGCTGCTGTATCAACCCTTAAGTTCTGTAAGCATTAGTTGCCTGGGTCTGGCCGTCTCGCCAGCGGGGCCATGCTACCTGGATGCTGTTTCCCTCGCCCCACTTCCCCAGTGCCAGCCACTGCTCAGGTCAAGGGGACTCCACCCAGTCCTCTGGCAGGGTTGGAAAAAATAAGTGGCTTAGACTTTTGGGCCTACAGAAGGAGACCAGCCGGGCAAGAAAGACACAGCCCGTGTCCTCGGGGAAAACTTGGGCTAGGGGAGACAGACAGACAAATCCTCCTTCTTGTCCTCTGCATTTGAGCTATTGTGTGTGGCTTAGTGGAAAGAACGTGGGCTTGGGAATCAGAGGGCTTGGGTTCTAATCCCACCTCTGCTACTTGTCTGCTGTGTGACCTTGGGCAAGCCACTTAAATTCTCTGTGCCTCAGTTACCTCATCTGTAAAATGAGGATTAATACTGTGAACCCCATGTGGGACAACCTGATCACCTTGTATCTGCCCCAGTGCTTAGAACAGTGCTTGGCACATAGTAAGTGCTTTACAAATACCATTATTAATATTATTATTATTATTATTGTGTTCACTGCGTTTCCTCCCATCTGGAGTGTCCTCTACTTGCCTCGTCCTCAAGTTCCTTCCTTCTCTCCCTTTCCTCAAACCCTCCCTCCTCCGTGAACCTTTCCTGACTCTGATTATTTGGATCCCTCACTGTGTCCCCTGCATTCAGGTATATAGCTGACACTTTGCCCCATATTTGGGTTTCAGCTATTTGCGCTCTTCTGTTCCTTTTAAGTTCTCTGTCCCTGTCATTGGCACTTTATGTCTACTTGTCCATTTGTGACTTTATGTTGTTGTGCCGAGAATCAGCGAGTGAGACCCAAGTAGAAATTTAGAAGTGGATTTTATTAGCGCGCGCGGCTGCAAGGGGCCAGGGACCCAGATCAAGCAGCCCTGATCCCATTCTCACTGCGTCTTTTATTCAGTTACAGCAACATGGGAGGGAGCATTTAGGAATTTCAGGAATCCAATTAGGACCAACAGGATGCTGTAAATTCTCTGTTTTTACTGCCTTGTAAAGGTTGTTGTTATCTGCCATATGGCCTTGTATAGATAGGTGTGTAAATTCTGTTATCTTCTGTTGTCACTGTCTTGTCAGGATGTCATCTGACATAGGACCTTACATAGATAAGTGTTACTTGTTTAATGGCCTTGAAGACATCTGTTGCAGACAATACAAAAAGGAATTGTTCTCTCAGCCTGCACAAAATGGAGTCAATCATGTCAAGTCCGCTAGTGGACAACAGGGATGGCTTTTGTCAGGCAGGTCAGGGTGGGGGAGGCCTTGGTTAGGCAGGTTTTGTGGCGGGAAGTTTTTGCGGGCATTCTTCTTCCGTGAAGAAGGGTGTACAAAGGGATGGGAGGAAGGGATGGGAAAACAAAATGGATATCAGACAAACTCGATCACAACAATGTCTGTCCCATCTCCCCTATCAGCCTCTCCTCCCTCTGTCCCTGCCCCCAGCCTCCAGGCCAGGACTCTGCCCACAGTGATGGAACAACGAACATGTCCCTGTCATAGGATGATTCCATGAAAGTGTTGAGGGGGATAGCTTGTTGCTTTCCCATGGCCAGACAAACGTGTCCAGAGGGGCCCAGCCCACTAGTGGATCTGATGGTTTGATATTTTTAAATCTTCTCACCTTTAAGGGACTTAAGAAACACGTCCACTGATGTCCCAGGGGCAGATTTCAAGAGACATTCTCCCACCTGTGAGGGATAGGTCTGCCCTGAGCCAGGGGGAAGGACAGGATGCCCTTTGACATCTGGAGAACCCTCCTCCTGCTTTCCCTCCTGCACACCTACCCCCAACCCCCCAGCTCTGGAAATCTATAATTGAAACTCTGCATGCCTGCACACCTGAAGCCCAACGGAACTCATGCCTGAGCATGTCCCCAGGGAAAACGGAAAAGGAATTGTCAGTGTAATTATTCGTTCATCCGATCGTATTTACTGAGTGCTTACTGTGTGCAGGCAGTGTACTAAGCGCTAGGAAAGTATGATTCAGCTATAGAGAGAGACAATCCCTGCCCACAATGAGTTTATAGTCTAGAAGAGATTAGGGATTAGGGATTTTATCAACTGGAGAGGTCATCTCATCCATTCCCCTGCCTCTGGGCTGATTGAGCCCCCTCCCTTTTGGGATCCCCTGCTATTCAGCCCCTTCCCAGCTTCCTGTGTGCAGAGGAGCCAAGTATCCCTCGTCTGAGTGAGATTTCGCTCTCCTTTTCCAAGTCTCCCCCTCCCCACCCCCATCCCTCTCCTGGGTTACAGCAGTGGTTGCAGCCTGTTTAAATAAGGGATTTTAAATCCCACTCATAATGCTTTTGACATCGCTCTCATTTAAAGTGTCACAGCCAAAGAGAACCTGGAGGCAGAAGGGAAAGGAGAGAGAAAGAGAGAGAAAAGAAGAGGGAGAGAGAGGAAAAGGAGACAGGGAGAGGGGGAAAAGAGGCAGGAAGAAGTGGGCAGGGAGAGAGGGAGAGAAAAGCTAGGAAGAAACAGAGGTACAGCTACTTATAAATCAATCAATCACATTTATTGAGCATTTGCTGTGTGCAGAGCTTTCATTCATTCATTCAGTTGTATTTATTAAGCGCTTACTGTGTGCAGGGCACTGTACTAAGCTCTTGGGAAAGTAGAATACAACAATAAACAGTGACACTCCCTACCCACAATGAGCTCACAGTCTCGAGGACTGTACTAAGCCTTTGGGAGAGTATGAAGACAGGGAAGTAGAGGCAGAGAGGGGGGAGTCAGGGTTAGAAGCAGGGAGGGAGACAAGAAAGATGAAGGTGAACCAGGTATAGAGGCATGAAGAGAGGAACAGAGGAAAAGCACGGAGTGTTGAAGACAGAGAGATGGAGAAAGCCAGAAAAAGGGAGATAATAATAATAATAGCATTTATTAAGCGCATTATGTGCAAAGCACTGTTCTAAGCGCTGGGGAGGTTACAAAGTGATCAGGTTGTCCCACGGTGGGCTCGCAGTCTTCATCCCCATTTTACAGATGAGGGAACTGAGGCCCGGCGCTTAGAACAGTGCTTTATATATAGTAAGCGCTTAACAAATACCATTATTATTATCATTATTATTAAGTGAATTGCCCAAAGTCACACAGCTGACAATTGGCAGAGCAGGGGTTTGAACCCATGACCTCTGACTCCAAAGGCTGGGCTCTTTCCACTGAGCCATGCTGCTTCTCATAATGGAGATGGAGAGAGTTGGTGCCAGAGAACTTCTATCATCCAGGCTTGCGCCCTGTGGGTCCTAGAGAGCTCCGCACACCAGGCAGAAGATGGGTTCCGGCCCCACGGGCAGGGAGTTGTGCTGATGCTGGGTGGGTCCGCGAGGTTTTGACCCCTCCCCGGATTCCTCTGCCCCCTGGGCACATTTTTCCTTTGCTCTGAAATCCAGGTGAGCCTTCCAGGAAAAATGTAATCCCAGGATTTCCTCCCTGTCACTTCTTAAATCATGAAAGCAGAGTTTCCCAGCAGTCACCTGGTCTCCAACTCCCCTTATCCCCGCTCCCTGGTCTTCTAATCCCTTGGCTCCTGCCCTAGGGGAGCTGCGCTGAACTTAATTACCTAGTAAAAGTGAACTCTGAGGCCTGAGAACATAAAAGCTGCCATTCCCTACTCAGGCTCCCCTCCCCTGCCCCAGGGTCCATCCTGAAAGCAGCACCAGGATGCTCAGAGGGACTGTTTAGTTGTAGTCTGCCTGGACCTCTCATCTCTGCCCCCATCTCTATGGTTAAGGATGGGTCATCCCACACCCCCGACTTTCTCCTCAACCCTAACATTCCCATTAGGGACCCATTATGGACCACTTGATGGATTTAACCAAACCCCTCGAATTTTCATATCTATTTGGTTTGGCTTTCTGTAAGAACGGATTTCCCTGCTGGTTGAAGATGTTGGGGGAAGGCCACCAGCCCCCTTCCCCTCCACCCCCGGCCCCAACCCCAGTTCCCCAACCTGGCTTGGGACAGACTCCCACCCCTCAGCAAACACCCCTTGCCCTCTGCCTCCCTCCATTGTCCAAATGCTTAACCTAAAGAGGCTGAACCCTCATCCAAACCCAGGACCCAGTGTGTCTCTCTGCCCGTGGTCCTCAGGGGAATTAGAAAAGAGTCAGGACTGCCTCCAGGCTTCCGGGCTGAAATGGTAGGTCTGGGGGTTGAGATGAATGATGAATAGGGGCTACACTTGAGACAGTGTCTTCACAGACACATCCTGCCTCTGGCTGCTCCTGGACCCCTATGGGAGGAGGTGGTCAGAAATACTGCTGTATCTTTTCACGGATAGGCGGGGGCCTGTGTATGCTGCCCAGGTTGGCCTGTGCTTTACTTTAGGATTTGAAATCTCCTGGTCTGTGTGGCCTGTCTACTCCTCTTGGAGTCCCTAAGTACCAGCTTCTCCCTTCCTTTGATTAGCTGGAGTCTAGAGACAAAGGAAAGGAAAGGAGAATGAAGAAAGGAGAAAGGAAAGCTCCAGGGGGGATGTAGAATCAAATGTCTCTTTCCAAGAAGTTGAGTCCAACTCAGAAGTAGTCGTTACCAGCTTGGTAATGAAAACTCCCTGAGAGCCTCAAGTGGTTTTGCTTCTGGGGAATTTCCCCGTCAATTTTTCACTTGGGAAGTGGGGTTGCCCTTCCTTGAGCAGACTGGAGAAGAGAGGAACGGAGAGGGTCAGTGACTTGCCTAAAGTCCCACAGCAGATCAAGGGCAGAGCCTGGGTCTCCCAACTCTCAGCCCAAAAGGGTTTTGGCCAGTGACCCCATACTGGCTTCCACAGTACTCCTGAGTATCCTTTCCTTTCTTGCCCCCCCGCCTTATAGCCTGTGCATTCCATGATCTATACTGACCTTGCCCCTATGGCCGGCTGCAGATATTGGCTGCCCTGAGGCCCACAGCATAATGCGATGATAGCCAATCAGAAGGTGACCTGAATCCGCCCAAACCCATACTTACATGAACCTAGAACATCAGTAGTAGTAATGACACTTATTGAGCATCTACTGTGTGCAATTCACTGTACTGGGTTCTTGTGAAGTACAAAGCCAGCAAATGACACATTCCCTGCTCACAAGCAGCTTACACTCTAATGGGGGAGTCAGACAAATGAATCTCTCCAGGATGGCTCGTGACCCCACCGCTGTGCTCCAGAGCCTTTGCATTCCCCTCCCCAATCCCTGTGAACATGGCATCATCGCTTCCAACTCTGGTGGGGCTTTTACATTTTCAGTCACTGCTATCCTGTAACCCCCTCTGATAGTGCGCCCTGAGACTGAAGCCAATCTGGGAGAGAGCCCCAGGCCTCCCAGCCCCCCGGGGTACTGAGGCCGATGAGTGTCCTTGATGGTCGACCGCTGGAACCAGATGTGAAACATCTGGAATCTCGCTGGCCCCACAGACACAACAGCCGTGAAAGTGATCACAGAGCTCTGGGCTGGGACACGCGGGAGGCCCGTGGGAGAGAGAAGCCGCACCACTCTCTGTAAATAAAGTGTCTCGGGCGGGCAGGTGGCAAGAAAATCCTCCTGACCTGTTAGCGGAGTGGTGCTCCACAGCTGGGAGTCATCAGCTCACTTCCACCCCACCCCCTTCCCCACAGATCGGAGGGGGTGGGGTTGGGCCTGTCTGGAGAGTGGTGGGGCTCAGGGCTGGGGAGAGTTTGGCATCTGGAAAACCCCGACTGGGGAACCAGGCCTCTGTGGCTGCCCAAGGTCAGCCCAAGTTGTGGGATGAAAATCAGTAACTGTAATGGGATCCGTACCAGCAGGTTGTCCTGAAGGGTGAGCCAACTGGGGCCCTTGCCCTGGGGCCCCAGGTTTTAGGGGCCCTGCCCTTCCCAGTGAGCCGGACTGAGGGATGATGAAGGGTGGGTCAGAGCGGTCGCAGGCTCGCGCCCAAGTCCCAGCATCCCCTTGATGCCGCCACCTCCCTCTGCCGCCCGGCCCAGCAGCAACTGTCCAGAGCTTGGTTCTCTTGAAAGTGCTGGGCATTTGCAGCAATAGCGTCACTACCGAGGCCGGGGAAAAAGGAGTGTGTGTTGCGTGGAGATTAAAGTGCGGAAATTTCATCCTTTAAACTCTCCCCCCAGTCAACAGGGCCCTCACAGCCTCAATTGCCCAGGCCCTGCATCTGTTCCCTCCCCCCACCACACCCCACCCAAACTGTAGGGGCGGTCCTGAATATCTCCAATGTTGATTTAGTGCTACTGCATACAGAGCACTTTATCTGGGTCCTGCTGTATTTAGACCACTGAACTGGGCTCTTAGGGGACATTCAGAAGGAGTAAAATGTGTGATCCTTGCTCTTGAACCTTATAATGATAATAGTGGCTTTTGTTAAACACTTTGCCACGGTGCCAAGCACCGTGCTAGGTTGTGTTCCATCCGGAGCTCCCAGTCTAAGTAGGGGGAGGGAGAACAGGTATTCAATTCCCATTTTGCAGATGAGGAAACCGAGGCCCAGAGAGGTGAAGTTATTTGCCCAAGGTCATTACAACATGCTAATGGAAGAGGCAGTATTAGCACCCAGATCCCCTGAGTTCCGGCTCTGTGCTCTTTCCACTAATGATGGTTTTTGGTATTTGTTAAGCACTTCCTATGTGCAAAGCACTGTTCTAAGCGCCCGGGGGATAAAAGGTGATCAGGTTGTCCCACGTGGGGCTCACAATCTTAAACCCCATTTTACGGATGAGGTAACTCAGGCACAGAGAAGTGAAGTGACTTGCCCAAAGTCACACAGCTGACAATTGGCAGAGCAGGGATTTGAACCCATGACCTCTGACTCCCGAGCCCGGGCTCTTTCCACTGAGCCACGCTACTGCTTCAGTGTCTAATGTGGGGGGCATACCAAGCGACGAATATGCCACAGAGTGAGAGGCTACACACACACACACGCACAAAATCGACACGTGTCAATAAATCAAAACAAAAAATCCGTAATTGTGTGCTGAGTGGCTGATGGAGTGATTAGAACAAGGAGGGGGAGGGGGGCGCCAAATAAATAGTATTGATTGATTGGTATTTATCAAGAGGACTTGTTGGGAGAGGTTTTTCAGAGGGCTTTGAATTTGGAGGAGGCTATGGTTTGGTGAGGCCCAGAGGGGAGGGAGTTCTGAGTTGGGGGAGATAGGAGCAGTGGGCCAGAGGATGGAGAGCGAGGGACAGTGAAGTGCGCTTGGGAAGAGAGGAGACCACGAACCAAGGAAGCGGGGTGGGGTGGGCAAAGAGGGCAGCTAGGGAAGCAGGCTGGGATGGAGACCCCACGAAGTATTTATTCCCGATGCCGGGGTGAGCTGCCTGACATCACTGGCCAGTTGGCGACGATGGTGAGGTCGGGCTGGTTGTGCGGTCAGCAGAGGAGGAGAGGCCGAGTCCCGATCCCTCCGAGGTCTCTTCCGCCCCAGACGCCCCACCGCACTGACCGCCCACCTCGCCCCCCGTTTTCCCCCTGCAGACCGAGCTCTGTTCGAGAGCTACACCGAGGGCGAGATCCGTGAACTCGTCGCCACGCTGGTGGAGCGCTACAGCCCGACCATGAACTCCGGCAGGCACGAGCTGCCCCTCCCGGGCTGGGCCGGGCCGGGGCGCGGCGGAAGCGGGCCCGGGCCCGTCACAAACCCTGCGGGCTGCGGGAACTGGAGGTGAGCGTGAACGAGCTGGGGCTGGGTTACGTGTCGAATGAGACGGTCCTCTTCCGCTACTGCAGCGGCACGTGCGAGACGGCCGTGCGCGTCTACGACCTGGGGTTGCGCCGGCTGCGGGAGCAGCGGCGGGTGCGCAAGGAGAAGGTGCGAGCCCAGCCCTGCTGCCGCCCCCTCGCCTACAACGGGGGCGTCTCCTTCCTGGACTCCAAGAACCGCTACCACACGGTCAGCGAGCTCTCGGCCAAGGAGTGCGGCTGCATGTGACATGGGCCGGGGGCGGCGAAGGAGTTCTGGGGGTGTTGGGCCGAACCTGCCCGGCTCTTGGGCCGCCGGGTCATCTACCTCAGGGGCATGGCTGGACTCCGGCGGGGCTCCCGCTCCCTTCCTCCGTCCGACCCCCAGGTCCAGCGCCACCCGCTTTCTCCCCTTGGGTGGGAGCCCTTGAGGGCCGAGACGCCATGCCGATCGGAAGCCAAGGACTCTGCCTCCTACACGAAGCCTTCCCAGGCTACCTCCTCTCCCACCCCAGGCCGGGGACCCTCGGCAAGCTCGTGTGCAAGGGGGTGGCTCCGCTCTTGCTTTCCGGAGGGCTGTAGCCGGGGCCGTCCAAGAAGGAGGTGGAGGAGGAGGACGGACGGTGCTGTTCCGACGGCCGGTCTGTCGGGCTGGGGAGGGGTGGGGCCCGTAGGCTCTCAGGCCCCGGAGGAGGTGGTTCTACAGGGGCCGGAGCCTAGGCGCACGGTTGGGTGGGATGGGATTGTACACACACCGTATAGCCACTGTCTGAAAATGTACAGGAAATGATATTCTATATATGTGAATCTAGCTATATCTATATCTATATAAAATATTGATGGAGCTTTCCGGGACCCTGCCGTGTCCATCTGGAGACTCTGATGCGTCCTGAAGGGGTGCTCGTTTGGGTGATTTGGGACAGGGAAGAGGGAGCTGTCGGCCCCCCACCCTTACCACCCCAACTGCTGCCCAGTCTACCCCTGCTCCCCAAGTCTCCAGACACAGAGGGCCAGCCTCTGAGTTGAGCTAGCACGCTGGGAACTCCCTTCCCCCCTCTGCTCATTTTCCTCCTCCTCCTCATTCTCCACCTCCTTCTATTCCCCTCCTCTTTTCCCTCTCTTGCCTCTTTGTGGCCCGTGTGGCCCGTGGCCCATGTGGCTTGTGGCCAAGCCCCTGCCTCTGGGAAGGTCTGCTGGATTCACCCTGTTCTTCCCACAGCAGAATTCTCTCTCCCAAGGATCCCTTTCTCCTACCCCAGTAGCCCAGCCAGAGCAACCCTCTGGGAAATGGTCAATGTCTTGTGCGCCAACTGTAAACTGGGCCAGGTACGGAGGGCCGAAGGCAGGGGGCATTACTCCTAGGTGGGTCTGAGGGGAGGAGAAAGCACCGGGTCCAAGCTCATCCAGCGGCTCAGGCCCCCACACCCTACTGGGACCCTCCCCTCTCCTCAGGCCCTGCTTCCCTTGGTCTGATTCCCTTGAGCATCATCCAGGCCAGGCCAGGAGAGTCCCTGGCTGTCACCAAAGATGGATTGCTGCCCCCCACCATGCCCCATCCCCTGCCTCGTCCAGATGACTGGCAGGGCAGGGGGGGTACCCTCTTTAGGAGGGTGCCCACAGCAAGATGCTCTCTCTTCCTCTCCTTCCCTCCCAGGCAGCTGCACCGAGCCAGTTGGTGACTGAAGGTCCCTCGACCTCTCAACTCCCCCCGCCACCACCCAGGGCTGAGCATTGCTGCCTGTTGCTGCTGAGTTGGCCCCGGGGGGCCTGGGCCCGCCTGGAGGGTGGGCGGCCCTCAGCCTTTGTCTAAACAGATCGGCTCTCTCTGTACCATCTAAAAATACTCTGCACCCCTCCCTGCCCCCACCACACCAAACCCTCCCCTTGAGGGACTCTGGAAGAATCTCCCTCAGCCCAGAGCGCAGACTCCAACTGGGACTTGTTTGTCTGTGGGGTCTGGAAGAACTTGGGTGGGTGGGCTGGAGTTCCCGAAACCAAGAAGATGTCCAGGGGTGTGGTGATGGGGAAAAAAAAAATCAAAATCGGCTGTGTTTAGACTCCACCCCCGATGCCACCCAGTTCTCTGCCAGCCCCTCTTGCTGTTCAGGAAAGCGGCTCATCCGGACGGCTGGCGCTCTTGGCCCTCCCCCCGGCTTCCTCCGGCTCGGCAAGGCTCGGGTTCCCTGTATCTGGAGTCCACGCGCTCTTCAAACCCAAGCCAGAATGTGGAGAAAGAAGACCTGAGGTGGGGAGGAGGGAGGATGCGATGGGGCTTCCCCCCAGCCAGATGGAAAGGCAGGGGGCCCTACATAACAATTCTTTCCATTTGTAGAGCGTTTTGTAGACTCAATCAATCAGTCAATCATTCGGTGATATTTATTGAGCACTGCACTAAGCAACACTACAATAGCGAGCCCGTTGTTGGGTAGGGACCGTCTCTATATGTTGCCGACTTGTACTGCCCAAGTGCTTAGTACAGTGCTCTGCACACAGTGCTCAATAAATACGATTGAATGAATGAATGGAGTAAAAGTGGAATTCCGAATAATAATAATAATGATGGCATTTATTAAGCACTTACTATGTGCAAAGCACTATTCTTAGCACTGGGGAGGTTACATGGCAATTGGGTTGTCCCACAGGGGGCTCACAGTCTTAATCCCCATTTTACAGATGAGGTAACCGAGGCACAGAGAAGTTAAGTGACTTGCCCAAAGTCACACAGCTGACAATTGGCAGAGCCAGGATTTGAACCCACGACCTCTGACTCCAAAGCCCGGGCTCTTTCCACTGAGCCACGCTGCTTCCGAAGTCATTTCACTTCTCATTCTCCCCTCACCATAACTCTTTGCGGTAGGGAGAGTCTGCTATGCCCATTTCACCGATGTGGAAATGGAGGACCAGAGAGGTTAAGCGACATGCCTGAGCTCACACAGCAGGCCAGTGACAGAGCCGGGGTGAGAACTCTTCCCAGTGGACCATGCTGCTGCTTTCCTGAAACTTCATCCAAGTCCTCATTTTCCCTACTTCCTCTCCCTTCTGCATCACTCTTGCACTTGAATCTGTTTCCTTTAAGCACTTCAAATTCAGCCTCACAGCACTTATGTACGTAACCGTAACTTATTTTGATGTCTGTCTCCTCCTCTCGACTGTAAGCTCCTGATGGGCAGGGAACGTTTCTACCAACTCTGTGTGTTACTGTACTCTCCCAAGTGCTTAGTACAGTGCTCTGCACATAGTAAGCGCTCAATAAATGCCATTGATTGATGGATTAATAATGATAATAATAATGATGGCATTTATTAAGCGCTTACTATGTGCAAAGCACTGTTCTAAGCGCTGGGGAGGTTACAAGGTGAGCAGGTTGTCCCATGGGGGGCTCACAGTCTTAATCCCTATTTTACAGATGAGGTAACTGAGGCCCAGAGAAGTGAAGTGACTTTCCCAAAGTCACACAGCTGACAATTGGCAGAGCCGGGATTTGAACCCATGAACTCTGACTCCAAAGCCCGGGCTCTTTCCATTGAGCCACGCTGCTTCTGGTTCATCTAACCTTGGGGCCGGGCTAGCTACAAAAAGGCTTTGGCCTAGGATGGGATTGCAGTTCTGAGCTCCCAATACTCCCTGACCCTACTCCCTGCCCTGCCAGTCAGACACCTCCCTGAAAACAACCTGGCTCTTTGCAAGTCCTCAGTGAACGGGAGCAAAGCAAAGTGAAAAAAAAGGGGAATTGATTCCCCCAAATATCCTACCACCAGGTTGAAGGGGCACCCGTTGAATTGCAAAACTGGCAGGTTCGAAACAAATGAAAAGAAATACTTCTTCCCCCCCGAGTGGGGAGGAGGGGAAACCGGTGGAATTTGTTCCCACAGGAAGGCCGAACTCTCAATAGGTTCAAGAAGTGGTTGGAGAGATCACGGGTGGTGGATGATCGATCCCCAGCTGGGGGTGTGGGGGGGGAATCCAGGAGAGGAACCTGAGGAGATCACCTTTTAGTACAGTGCTCTACACACAGAAAGCGCTCAATAAATACGATTGAATGAATCACCGCTCTCCTAGTGTCTGGGTGCTGAGGTCGGAGACAGGACTCTGAGCCGGATGGACTGTGGAGTCATTTATGGGTGGGGTTGGGAACCGGGTGCTACATGCACTTCGTCCACAGTGATCGCGGTGAAGGGGCCGGGGCCGGAGCTGGAGTTTACATTCCTGGGTATGACTGTGGCTGGGAGCCCCTGAAACAACCCAAGTTACACTCTTGCCACTGTCGGCTCTCTGCCTGCACCCAAGGAACAACAGAATCCAGATCCTTGCCCTCCTCCCCATCTTCCTCCACTAGTACCCCCTCCACCCCCTCACATGGTGCTTCCCCGGCCCTACCTGGCATTGGGTGGGCACAGTTCTGTTGATGGCGGGGGCGGGGGGGGTGCTGCCTAGGAGTAAGACCTGATCTAGAAGGTGACCCACAGATAATTCATCGTCGCAAAGGGAGATCAAGGTATGTTTGATTTGGACCCGGGGCAGATTTTTTTTTTAATGGTATTTGTTAAGTGCTTACTATTCATTCATTCATTCAATCGTATTTATTCATTCACTCATGGAATCGTATTTATTGAGCACTTACCGTGTGTACAGCACTGTACTAAGCGCTTGGGAAGTACAAATCGGCAACATATAGAGACGGTCCCTACCCAACAACGGGCTCACAGTCCAGAAGGGGGAGAAAGAAAAAGAAAACAAAACAAGTAGATAGGTGTCAATACCATCAGAATACATAGAATTGTAGCTATATACACACCATTAATAAAATATAGTAAATATGTACAAATAAAACAGAATAGTAAATATGTACAAATATATACAAGTGCTGTGGGGGGGGAGGGGGGAGGGCAGAGGGAGGGAGGGGGCGATGGGGAGGGGAGGAGGAGGAGAGGAAAAAATGGGGGGCTCAGTCAGGGAAGGTCTCCTGGAGGAGGTGAACTCTCAGTAGGGCTTTGAAAGGAGGAAGGGAGCTAGTTTGGCGGATTCATTCATTCATTCAATCGTATTTATTGAGCGCTTACTGTGTACAGGGCACTGTACTAAGCGCTTGGGAAGTACAAGTTGGCAACATATAGAGACTGTCCCTACTCAACAGCATGTTCACAGTCTAGAAGGAGGAGACAGGCAACAAAACAAAACATATTAACAAAATAAAATAAATAGAATAGTAAATATGTACAAGTAAAATAGAGCAATAAGTGTGTACAAACATGTATACAGGCGTTGTGGGGAGGGGAAGGAGGTAGGGTGGGGGGATGGGGAGGGGTAGAGGAAGGAGGGGGCTCAGTCTGGGAAGGCCTCCTGGAGGAGGTGAGCTCTCAGTAGGGCTTTGAAGGGAGGAAGAGAGCTAGCTTGGCGGATGTGCGGAGGGGGGGCATTCCAGGCCCAGGGAAAGGACGTGGGCCGGGGGTCGACGGCGGGACGGGTGACAACGAGGCACAGTGAGGAGATTAGTGGTGGAGGAGCGGAGGTTGCGGGCTGGGCAGTAGAAGGAGAGAAGGGAGGTGAGGTAGGAGGGGGCGAGGTGATGGAGAGCCTTGAAGCCCAGGGTGAGGAGTTTCTGCCTGATGCGCAGATTGATTGGTATCCACTGGAGATTTTTGAGGAGGGGAGTAACATGCCCAGAGCGTCTCTGCACAGAGATGATCCGGGCAGCAGCGTGAAGTATAGATTGAAGTGGACAGAGACAGGAGGATGGGAGATCAGAGAGGAGGCTGATGCAGTAATCCAGTCGGGATAGGATGAGAGATTGAACCAGTAGCGTAGCGGTTTCGATGGAGAGGAAAGGGGGGATCTTGGCGATGTTGCGGAGGTGAGACCGGCGGTTTTTGGTGACGGTTGGATGTGAGGAGTGAAGGAGAGAGCAGAATCGAGGATGACACCAAGGTGGCGGGCTTGTGAGACGGGAAGGATGGTAGTGCTGTCAACAGTGATGGGAAAGTCAGGGAGAGGGCAGGGTTTGGGAGGGAAGATAAGGAGTTCAGCCTTGGAGATATTGAGTTTTAGATGGCGGACAGACATCCAGATGGAGATGTCCTGAAGGCAGGAGGAGATACAAGCCTCGGGGGAGGGAGAGAGAGCAGGGGCGGAGATGTAGATTTGGGTGTCATCAGCGTAGAGATGATAGTTGAAGTGGTGGGAGCGAATGAGTTCACCAAGGGAGTGAGTATAGATAGAGAACAGAAGGGGACCAAGAACTGACCCTTAAGAAACCCCTACAGTAAGGGGACTACGTGCCAGGTACTGTTCTAAGCACTGGGGTAGATCCAAGGCAATCAGGTTGGACACAGTCCATGTCCCAGGTGGGGCTCCTAGTCATTATCCCCATTTTACAGAGTAGGTAACTGAAGCCCAGAGAAGTGAATGACTTGCTCAAGGTCACACAGCAGAAAAGAGGCAGAGCTGGGACTAGAACCCAGATCCTTCTGATTCCCAGGCCCATGCTCTATCCACCAAGCCATGCTGCTCCAAAGGGGCTGGTGAACATGGCCATCGTGGCAGGCTAGATGTGGTGGGGAGAGTGTGGACCTTAGGATGGGATAAGGGGCCCGAGGAAGGTCCTGGGTTCCGTCACTGGGCTGGGGGGACAGGTTTCGCAGGAAAAAGCTGAAGGAGGTGGGAAGTTATGTAGTCTGAACCATGGATAACAACATTTCACTGTGAGTGTGGAGGATGAAAAGGAGGCAGGATGGAGTGGCTACACAGAGCCTCAATCTGGGGGTCTCTCTGGCCCCGCTTAAAAGCAGGGGTAGCTTTGGAGTCAGAGGTCATGGGTTCGAATTCCGGCTCTGCCAGTTGTCAGCTGTGTGACTTTGGGCAAGTCACTTCACTTCTCTGGGCCTCAGTTCCCTCATCTGTATAATGGGGATTAAGACTGTGAGCCCCACCATGGGACAACCTGATTACCTTGTAGCTTCCCCAGTGCTTTGAACAGTGTTTTCCACATAGTAAGGGCTTAATAAATGCCATTTTTTTATTTTTTTTTTAGAGAAGCAGCGTGACTCAGTGGAAGCAGCACAGGCTTTGGAGTCAGAGGTCATGGGTTCGAATCCCGGCTCTGCCAATTGTCAGCTGTGTGACTTTGGGCAAGTCACTTCACTTCTCTGGGCCTCAGTTCCCTCATCTGTATAATGGGGATTAAGACTGGAAGCCCCCTGTGGGACAACCTGATCACCTTGTAACCTCCCCAGTGATTAGAACAGGGCTTTGCACATAGTAAGCGCTTAATAAATGCCATTATTATTATGTGCTGTGTGGGGGCCTGACGGCCCCAGACTGAGTTCTGAGGTTTGGCTGGGGAGAACGTGGTTTGTATGAGCTGGCTCTTTCCGTCCCGCCCTGTTAGAGTGGGTTTCTGTGCCCCACCCCCCTCCCACCAGGACGCTCTGGCTGTGGTTTCCCTTTGTCTCTGCAGCTTGGCTGACTCAGCCCCTGGGGTGGGGGGGGTAGGGGAATCTCTGGGGTACAGGATGAGTAGGTGAGGCCAGTTTGGGGATCTGGAGGCGGTGTGGGTGCTGTGCCCCATGGAGAGGAACCCTAAATTCCAAAGGGGCCCACTCAGCCTCCTGGGCAGAAGACTGGGCTGGAGCCTTACCCATATCCATAGGAGGGGACTGGGAGAGCTACATGTCGACTTGCAGGTCATGGGTTCTATTCCCGGCTCTGCTGCTTGTCGGCTGTGTGACCTTGGGAAACTCATTTCACTTCTCTGGGTCTGTTACCTCATCTGTAAAATGGGGATTAAGACTGTGAGCCCCACGTGGGACAACCTGATTACCTTGTATCTATCCCAGTGCTTAGAACAGTGCCTGGCACATAGTAAATGCTTAAAACATACCTTAATTATTATTATTATTGCTATTACCCAACTTGTACTTCCCAAGCGCTTAGTACAGTGCTCTGCACACAGTAAGCACTCAGTAAATATGATTGAATGAATGAATGAATCCCCAGCCCCTGATTCCCAAGCCATCCGGCTTAGGGTCCTGTCTCCGACCTCAGCACCCAGACACTAGGAGAACGGTGATTCATTCAATCGTATTTATTGAGCGCTTACTGTGTGCAGAGCCCTGTACTAAACAGTGATCTCCTCAGGCTCCTCTCCTGGATTCTGGAGGGTGCTGGAGGGTGGGGGCGGTGCCAGGGCTGAGCCTGGGATAGGATGGGGGTGGCTACTCATCCATCTTCCTTCCTTCCCTCCCTCCAGATGGCCTAACTAGTCCCTCCATCTCCACAGCCACCTAGGGGTACCCACTCAGTCTGGTCTGTTCTTCAAGGTCTAGGGACAATTGCTCTCAGGGGTGGAAGGAGGGGAGAAGCACCTTTAATTAACGCATTCAGTCAGGACACACATGCCTTCCAGGAGTTTCAAAGCATCTAGCCTCTGGCAGTGGTTCCACCCACCACGCTCTAGGCAGGGCTCAGCCCCAGAGACTCCAACAATTTCATTTTTCAATGAGGAGTTGAAACCTACGAATCAAGCAAAAACCCCTCACTCTCGGCTTCAAGGCTCTCCATCCCCTCGCCCCTTCCTACCTCACTTCCCTTCTCTCCTTCTACAGCCCAGCCTGCAACCTCCTCTCCTCTGCCACTGACCTCCTCACTGTGCCTTGTTCTCGCCTGTCCCACCGTCGACCCCCGGCCCACGTCCTTCCCCTGTCCTGGAATGCCCTCCCTTCACACCTCCGCCAAGCTAGCTCTCTTCCTCCCTTCAAAGCCCTACTGAGAACTCACCTCCTCCAGGAGGCCTTCCCAGACTGAGCCCCCCCTTTTCCTCTCCTCCTCCCCATCATCCCCCACCCTACCTCCTTCCTCTCCCCACAACACTTGTATATATTTGTACATATTTATTGCTCTATTTACTTGTACATATTTACTACTCTATTCTTTTAATGATGTCCATATAACTATAATTCTATTTATCCTGATGGTTTTGACACCTGTCTACGTGTTTTGTTGTCTGTCTCCCCCTTCTAGACTGTGAGCCCATTGTTGGGTAGGGGCCTTCTCTAGATGTTGCCAACTTGTACTTCCCAAGCACTTAGTGCTCTGCACACAGTAAGCGCTCAATAAATACAATTGAATGAATGAATGAAGAGTCGTTGCTGCTGCTGTAGCCAAGGCCAGTCTGGCACCTTCCCATCTCCCCACCTTCCCTCCAGCCAACACCTGGTCTCTCTCTGGCCTCTCTCCAACCCTCTTCACCTGTCATTCAACCAATTAATCAATAGTGTTTATTGAGCACTTACTGTGTGTCCTATACTGTAATCACACACACCCCCTTTGATGCACACCTGGGAGATAGAGAGTCTCCCCCACTCCCCACCCCCGACCATTCTCTACCAGTCTGCTCCCTATCACACTCCTCCCGCCACCCCCGACCCACCCCACTGACTGGCCTTGGGTCTACAGTTTGTGCCTGTAGAATTAGTTACTTTGGATCAGCGCTTAGAACAGTACTTTGCACATAGTAAGCGCTTAATAAATGCCATTATTATTATTATTGTGAATCTGCTGTGGGAAGAGCAGAGGGCCTTGGGCACTGTGGGACAGATTGCCCCCTTCCCCCGCCCATCCAATGTGGGTGACAGCTTCTCTGAAGCTGAGCTTCCCCCCTGCTCCAGGAAGTGCCCTTTCCCCAGAGCTCTCCAAGACCCTCAGACTCACCTGTTTCCCTTTACCTGCTGAGGCAGACAGATTGACCCTGATTAACCAAACTGAATGAGGAAGGGGGTGGGGGGCAGGGAATGATTACTGTTGGAGTTTCTCTTCTGAGTTTGGTGGGGAGCTGATTGCCACTCCTCCATTCCCCACTCTGGGCTCCACCTTAGAGGCTCCACCACCAGAGCAGGATGGAGGGGGCTCCCCAGTCTCTTTCAACCCCCTCCCAAGACCCTTTTTATCCTCCTCTCTAATCCCACTGATCCCATCAGTGCTGCAGTTCCTGGGGCTGGGGGCGTAGAGATGGGGCATTTAGAAATCAGGACTGAAGGTGAATAAGAAAGCACTGGGATTGAGTGCAGAGTGCAGAGCCTCCAGATCCTAGAGGCCAAGGAGATGCTGGATGGGCTCAGGAGATTGGAAGAGGGGAGGGAGGTTATTTGCAAGAGTTGGAAAGGAATGTCTACACCACTGACACCTCCCGATTCTACTTTCCTCTCCCACTCCTAAATCTGTTAAATTTACCCACCCCCACAATACTGGCTTGGCTCATTAACCTCCACCCACCACTCCAACTCCCCCGGACCCCACCAGGGGCTACCTGGGAGATTCTGATATGCATTGATCTCTTCCCCTGTAGTAGAGCAGGATCCAGCAACTGTGGTGGGTGGGGAGATCTGGATCACTTGGGTTTGAGAAGTTCTTGAATGTGTCACCACCGGAGGGAAGCTGTTTGGAGCGGGGATGAAGATGACTTTGCTCCTGTGAACCGAAGCCAGGCAAGTGAGTAAGGGAACGAGAGGATGGCCAAGGGAATGGATGGATAGACTGATTTTCTGCAGAATGGGAGATGAAAATGAGGAAGAGGAAAAAGAAGGGAGAGAAGGGGAGCAAGTTGAGAAAGAGGTGTGGGGGGAGGTGGAGGAAATGAGAAAGAGATATCTGCTGTGTGATCTTGGGCAAGTCACTTCACTTCTCTGTGCCTCAGTTCCCTCATCTATAAAATGGGGATGAAGAGTGTGAGCCCCATGTGGGATAACCTAATTACTTTGTATCCATCCCACCTTAAAACAGTGCTTGGCACATAGTAGTGTTTAACAAATGCCATTATTATTATTAGTATTATTATTGAAGGGGAAGTGGGGGTGGAGAGGGGTTCAAATGTCAATTTGCCCTGGGCAGGAACCAAGCCTACACTGGTCCTTGCTATGCAGTTGAGTCTGGGGTGGAGTGCTGGTTTCATTTTTTTCCCCCATGGTATTTGTTAAGCACTTACCATGTGGAAGGTATTGTACTAAGTGCTGGGGCAAGTACAAACTAATCAAATCAAGTTGGACACAGTCCATGTCCCAGTCTTACTTCCCATTTTCCAGATGAGGTAACTGAGGCCCAGAGAAGTTACTCACGCAAGGTCACCCAACAGGCAAGTGGCAGAGCTGGGATTAAAACCTAGGTCCTTCTGATTCCCAGGCCCGTGCTCTATTACCATACTGCTTCAATTAGCATCACATCCCACTTTCCATCCTCAGGGGACACCGCAGTGGCAGGAGAGGAGTGGGACAAGGTCCGGAGCCACTGGAGAGAGAGGGGCTGCTGATATCTGCAAATAATAATAATGGTGGTATTTAAGTGCTTACTACGTACCAAGCACTGTTATAAGCACTGGGGTAGATACAAGGTAATCAGGTTGTCCCATGTAGGGCTCACAGTCTTAATCCCCATTTTACAGATGAGGTAACTTAGGCCCAGAGAAGTTAAGTGACTTGCCCAAAGTCACACAGCAGGCAAGTGGTCGGGATTAGAACCCATGACCTCTGACTCCCAAGCCCGGGCTCTTTCCACGGAGCCACGCTGCTTCTCTAATTTTGACCTGCTTCTTGAATGTATAGCATTCCAGTTGTCCAAGTTAAGCCATCTGAAATCCCCTGTACCCAGAGTGGGAATGGGAATGGGGAGCAGGGTGTGGTGGGGACATGGCACCCGATGAGATGAACTTCCCCGGACAGGGCTGGGAAGGGGTGGGAAGTAGTTTAGCATGCTCTAATGGTGAGAGCGATGGCTTGGGAGTCAGAAGTTTCTAATCCTGGTTCTGTCCTGTGGTGTAACCTTGGTTGAGTCACTTCACTTCTCCGTTTCTTCAGCCATAAAATGGGGATTCAATACCTATTCTCCCTCCTACTTAGACTGTGATCCCCATGTGGGTCAGGGACCATGTCCAAGCTGATTAGCTTGTATCTATTCCAACGCTTAGAACAGTGCTTGCCACAGAGTAAGCGCTTAACAAATACCATCATTATCATTATTATTATAATTATTATTATTAGATCCCTGTCCTGCCCATACCAGAATTAACCCAAAGCATCTTCCAGGCCCCTCACCTGCCAGCAGTCAGTCGTAATAGTAATGTAGTGGTGGTGGTGGTAGTATTAAGTCTGGCAGTGCCCAGAATTGAAGGTGTTAAGCTGCTCCCTGTCCTAGCTTTTTTGTGTGTGTGTGTGTGGTTTTTGTTAAGCACGTTTATATGTCAAGCACTGATCTAAGTGCTGGGGTAGATAGACGTTAATCAGAGGATTACAGTCCCTGTCCCACATAATAATAATAATGGCATTTGTTCATTCATTCATATTTATTGAGCGCTTACTTTGTGTAGAGCACTGTACTAAGCGCATTTGTTAAGCACTTAGTATGTGCAAAGCACTGTTCTAAGCGCTGGGGAGGATATAAAGTGATCAGGTTGTCCCACGTGGGGCTCATGGTCTTACTCCCCATTTTACAGATGAGGTAACAGGCACAGAGAAGTTGTGACTTGCCCAAAGTCACACAGCTGACAACTGGCAGAGCTGGGATTCGAACCCATGACCTCTGACTTCCAAGTCCGTGCTCTTTCCACTGAGTCACACTGCTTCATGAGCACCACATGGGGCTTATAGTCAAATAGGTTGGAGAACAGTTGCTCCCCTCACCCAGCTGCCAGTTCCCCAAACAGGGAGGTTGCATCAGTTCTGCTCGGCTTGTCGGAGGTGGTCAACTGACTTCCTGACTCCTTCCCCGGAGTTGAGAGATCATTCATCCTCCCCGTGTCTGTGGGCCCGATGACGATCCTCAGGGCATCCCAGGCCTGGGAGCTCCCCGAGCATCTCCAGAGGATGTGTAGCTCCCAGCTTCCCCTGACCTCCAGACATGCCCTTCTTGGGCTCTGTGCTTCTCCTATGAAGTGTCCTGTGTGGGGTGGGGCCGGGGCGGTTGGGATGCTGGGGATTCCCTGCCTTTCCTAAATCTCTCCCCGCCTTGCACTCTGCCACAATCCTTCCCCCACCCCCTCCCATCTCAGGTCTGGGGAAACCTGATGGCCTCACTAGCCATCAAGCCCTGTCACTCTCCAACTGCCCCCACCTCCTCCTCCACCCCTCCCACCATGGGCACTGAGGGCTTCAGGCAGAGCCTTTGGACGGAGGACGAAAGAGGAGCCTGGCCGGACTGGGAGGTTCACCCATAGGATGAGGTGCAAGAAACAACAGCTGAGGACTGCTGGATTGCTATGCCTTGAAGTGGCAGTCAAAAGGAGCTGACATCACTAGCCTCTCTCCCTCCAGTGGCCCCCAAACTTGCCCCTCTCCTTCCACGGTTCCTGACCACTGTCCATCCAGTATTGCTGCCCTTGATCCCTCCTCTCCTCCCCGCTGCCCGATAATAATAATGATAGTATTTATTAAGTGCGTACTATGTGCAAAGCACTGTTCTAAGCGCTGGGGAGGTTACAAAGTGATCAGGTTGCCCCACGGGGGGCTCACAGTCTTAATCCCCATTTTACAGACGAGGTAATTGAGGCACAGAGAAGTTAAGTGACTTGCCCAAAGTCACACAGCTGGCAATTGGTGGAGCCGGGATTTGAACCCATGACCTCTCACTCCAAAGCCTGTGCTCTTTTCACCCGGCCACACTGCTTCTCTATCTATTGCCCTGGCTCCTCTTCCTCTGCCCTTAATGCTCTGGTCCTGCCCTTTTCACGTAGTTCCCCGGCTCCTGCCCTTACAGCTGAACCCCAGCTTCAGTGACCTCCTCAGCTCTGGGAGGAGAGTGGCCCGAGCTTAGCACAGTGCTCGGCACACAGTAAGTGCTCAATAAATACCGTTGATCGGTGGATTGACTGGTGGTGGCTCTGCCACTTGCCTGCTGTGTGACCTTGGGCAAGTCGCCTCATTTCTCTGTGCCTATAAAATGAGGATGTTTTCCTCAGGTTCTCCTGTTTTGGTTCCCCCTTAGACTATGAGCCCCATGTGGGACAAGGGACTGTGTCTAATCTGATCTGATTGTATCTACCTCAGGACTTAATACTTAGAGAAACAGCATGGCCTAGTGGAAAGAGCACGGGCCTGAGAGTCAGAGATCGTGGGTTCTAATCCCTGCTCTGCCACACTTCTGCTGTGTGACCTTGGGCAAGTCACCTCACTTCCCTGTGCCAGAGTTACCTCATCTGTAAAAAAGGGGTCAAGATTGCGAGCCCCATGAGGGATAAGACTGTGGATAAGGTAAGTCTTCTAGACTGTGAGCCCACCGTTGGGGAGGGACCGTCTCTATATGTTGCCAACTTGTCCTTCCCAAGTGCCTGGTACAGTGCTCTGCACACAGTAAGTGCTCAATAAATACCATTGATCGGTGGATTGACCGGTGGTGGTTTAGCAGGCAAGGCATCCCCCGGATGAAGGGGGTTGGGGACGGGACCTCGGATGTCTTAGTGGCCCAGGTGGGAGGAGAGAGAAAGAAGCTGAGGCTCCAAGCAGCAGGGGGCAGCTCTGGTCCAGTGGCCTCCGGGTCCCCTCCCACCGCCCTCCCCTCCCAGTCTGGCCCATCTCCCGCCTGGCTTGCCCCCAACCCCCCAAGGGGGCCCGGTCCCGGATCATCCCATCATCCCAACACACAGCCCCTTTGTTCTGGAAACACAAACATGCCGGGAGAATAGACGCCTCAGTGTGCGCCCAGGCCTCAGGCTCTCGAGTTTCTTCCGCTCCGTTGACCTGCCCGGCCTGGCCCCTCCCCTCACTGTCTTGGGCTTTGAGTCCTGGTTCCGAGTCGGCGGGTCTGTGGACAGGGCAGTGAGCTGACCCAGGTTGGGATCTGGACGGTGAGCCCGCTGTTGGGTAGGGGCCGTCTCTATATGTTGCCAACTTGGACTTCCCAAGTGCTTGGTACAGTGCTCTGCACACAGTAAGCGCTCAATAAATATGATTGAATGACTGAATCTGGCGGTCGGCTGGGGTCCCGACTCACCTCCGCTCTGGCGTTGGAAATGGAAATTGGGAAAACCCAGTGGAGTTAGCGGGGAGGAGCAAGATTTATTTCTCTTGAGAGCTGATGTTCGAGCATATGAAGTGCAGGGTCTGGGATCTGGTGTGGCTTTTGTGCCCATTTGCACACCCACTTAACTTTCTGTGCCTTGGTTTCCCCACAGCCTCTCTCCTTCCTTTCGCAAAGCTGCCTTTCTGTTGGGTTAAGGGTTGGAGATTATCCCTGAGGAGGGCAAATGTCTCTTGCTGGGTCTGGACTCAGACTGTGGTCCTTGCCACTGCCCCAACCCCTTGGTCCAATTTCCGAAGGACGGAGCTGTTTTGCTGCCTTCGGCACTAAGCCTAGACTCGTTGCGGTGGGAAGTGGGTGAAGTGGGGTTGCTGGTGTTTGTGAAATCCAACTGTGTTGACCACATCCCACCCTCCCCTCCCTGGGAGGTCCCGTGTCCCTTTCAGCATGCCCGAGAAGGCAGAAGCTATGGCCTTCGGAGCCCTGACCCAGGTTAATAATAATAATGATGGTATTTGTTAAGCGCTATGTGCCAAGCACTGTTCTAAACTCTGGGCACTGTTTTAAGCGCTGGGTTCTGCACACCTAGTGTCTGGGCAATGCCTGGCCCTGTTTCCGCCCTTCCCTCCCCCACCCTCAGGGTCCGCAAAGGCTTTGAGCCAGACAGTAGGTGGTGGCCGACTTTTGGGTAGGGAGCGTCTCTATGTGTTGCCAACTTGTACTTCCCAAGCGCTTAGTACAGTCCTCTTCACACAGTAAGCGCTCAATAAATACGATTGAATGAATGAATGAATGAGTGGAGGGGGTGGTGAGGGGAATGGAGGGAAAGAAGGGAGAGGGCTGCTATTGTCTCTCCTTTACTCAGCTCCTTCCGCAATCGTGAACTTTGACCTTCCGATTCCAGGGGTGGGGGTGATCCTGGGGCTGTTCCTGAGAAGAGAAGCTCCATGGGCTCCCACCCACCTAGCTCCACCCCCCTCCTCTTCACCCTCCTGCCCAGTCGGGCTGCTCTGCTGGCAGCCGCAGTATCCTTCTCCATCATTGGACTCCGTTTCTAAACAGTTCCCCTCCCCCCAATCCCATGGTTCAGGTCCACAGAATTCTGGGGCCTTGTGACCAATCTGAATGTTTTGGGACCCACATGCCACCTTGGCCAAGGACACTGCCAGAATGCCTGACACCAAAGGTGGCAGGAGCTCAGAGAGGGCTGAAGCGCAGGTCTGAGATGCCTGGCCCTAATGAGGTCACTGTGGAGACAGATAAGGGCAAAACGGAGGACCACTGCAGTACCGTCAAGCTGAGACTGGAAGTTGTGATCATTCAGGGACTGGCCACTGCAGGACTTCACCATAACCACTCCCAAAACCCCCTCTGATCACCACAGCTTCTTCTCTCCCCACCTCCCAGATTCCCCGGGTCAACTCAACCTTGTCAACTCATTCCCATCCAATTCTCCATCCCATATCCCCAACTGAATGACACTGTCTCCCCTACCTCTTTCTCCAGAGGAGGGCTCATCTTCTCGTGTTCCCACCCCTGTCTCTCCTCCTTCTCCCTCCCCCCCACCCCCTGACCATTCACTGGGGAAGGTGGGGGGTGTCACCCTGCTCTTTGCCCCCAAGACTGCTTTTGCATATTTGCACCATCCCATCCCTCCCATTTCTCACCTTCTCTTCCTCTGAAGCCCGCATTAGCCCTCTCTACCACCCACTACAATTACTAGTTGCAGTCATGATGATGATCGTATTTGTTAAGCACTTACTACGTGCCAAGCCCTGTCTAAGTGTTGCGGAGATATAAGGTAATCAGGTTGTCCCACATGGGGCTCACAGTCCATCTTCATTTTACAGATGAAGTAACTGAGGCCCAGAGAAGGTAAGTGGCTTGCCCAAAGTCACACAGCAGACGAGTGGCGGTGCTGGGATTAGAACCCATGTCCTCTGATTCCCTAGCCCGTGCTCTGCTTCTCATCTACCGCCCCACTGACCCTGTTGAACCTGCAATCCTCTGAGTGATTATGATGCCTTTCTCACCCTCCTTCTGTCTTTCTCCTCCCCTACACTGATCCTTGGGAACGTCAATATCCGTGGGGATGCTCCTGATGACCTCACCCCCAGCTGCCCACTTCCTCCTGCTGTACCCCACCCAACCCTCTCACCCACTTGGACGCCACTTGGATCTCACCCTCTCTAGTCATTGAAACTCCAAAATCCTGCTCTCCAATCACAACCTCCTCACGTGCCTTCTCTCCCACACAGCCCCTCGCCGTAGAACTGTCCTGTGCCCCCACTGAGGCCCCAGATATCTTGACCTCCTCCCCCCATCCCTGGCCATCATACCTCCTTTGGGTTCCCTAACTAACCTCCCCTCTCTTGATGTACCAATCTTAACCTTCAGTTCCCTTCTCTCTCCCACACTCCACACTCTCCCTCTTGTCCCTCCATCTGTCGCACACTACAAACCTCCGGTCCTGGATCCCCTCCACAGTTGATACCCTCCACTCCTGCACTTTTGGCAGAAAACCAGGCACCAGGTTGACTTCAGTCACTTAAAATTCACCCTATAGACTGGAAGTACTCTGTGGCTGGGGCATATGTCGACCAACTCTGTTGTGCTCCCCCAAGCACTCAGTGCAGTGCTCTGCACACAGTAAGCGCTCAATAAATACTATTGAGTGACCCTTTCCTGTTATAACTCTGCCTTCTCTTCCGCTGAGCAACACTACTTTCCCTCTCTCTTTGATTTCCGTGTCCTTTTCCTGCACCAACTTATTCCAGACCTTTAACCCCCTCCTCCAACCCCCAGCTTGCCCCACGCCCCTCTCTCACCCTTGATAATTTTGCTGACTACTTTGTGGGTGAAATCAAAACCATCAGGCATAATCTGAAGCAGCATGGCCTAGTGGTAAGAGAATGGGCTTGGGAGTCAGAGGACGTGGGTTCTAATTCCAGCTCCGACACTCGTCTGCTGTGTGACCCTGGGCAAGTCACTTAACTTCCCTATGCCTCAGTTACCTCATCTGGAAAATGGGGATTAAGACTGTGAGCCCCACGTGGGGCAACCTGATTACCTTGTATCTACCAACGCTTAGAACGGTACTTAGCATGTAGTAAGCGCTTAACAAATGCCATAATTATCATTATTATAATCCCCCCAAATTGTCTCCATGCCTCCCAGCTCCCTCCCACCCACAAATTGATTCTCTCATCCTTCTTGGTCGTCTCTCCCTCCTGGTTTCTAAATCTCCAATCCCATCCCATCCAATCTCATCTTCTAAGAAGACTAGGGCCCACTCTTCTCTCCTCCCTGACTGCCATCTTCAACCATATGCTCTCTGATGGCTCTTTCCACACCGAGCTGCACTCTCCAAAGTCACCACTGGCCCATTAATTGCCCAATCCAACTGGTTCTACTCTGTCTTGATTCTCCTTGACCTCTCGGCTGCCTTTGATACTATGGATCATTCCCTTCTCCTGAAAACACTATCGAACATTACTTCCTTCCTCTCCTCTACCTAATTTCCCCATCACAGTTGACAACACCTCAATTCTCCTCATCTCGCGTGTCTGTAAACCTGGCATTATTCTCGACTCCTTCAGCTCTTTCCACCCTCCTATTCGATCAGTCACCAAATCTGGTTGGTTCGTTTTCTCTAACATTTTCAGGATCCTCTCCTTCCTCTCCATCCCAACAGCCACTGCACTGTTCCAGGCACCTGTAATATGCCAGTTCAACTAATGCGTCAATCTCTTAACTGATCTCCCGGGTCTCAAATCTACCCCCACTCCAGTCCAAACTTCACTCTGCTGCTCAGGCCTTTTTTCTAAAATGTCTTTCTGCGCATCTCCCCACTTCTCATAAATCTCCAATGTTGCCCATTCTTCTACACATCAAGCCTAAATCCCTCTGACCATTGGCTTTAAAGGACCCCATCGGCTCTCTCTCTCCGACTTCTCCCACTATATTCCAGCTCACACCCTTTGTTCATCTCAAGTTAACCTGATCACTGCGGCTCATTCTTGCCTCTTCCTCCAACTCCTCTTGTCTCCCCAGCTTCAGAGCCCTTCTGGAATCATATCTTCTCCAGGAGCCCTGCTCACAATAATCCCTAATCTCTCCACTTTATATCCCCCAACTGCCACTTCAGCACTTCCATGCCACCGAAGCACTTAAGTACTTATTACCTCCTTTGGCATTTATGTACGTGTCTTTATACTCTATTATTCCCTCCTATCTGTTATTTAAGTGTCTGCCTCCCCCACTAGACTGTAAGTTCCTTGAAAGCAGGGATCACAGCTATCGACTTTTTGATACTCTCCCAAGCACCTAGAGGAAGCTCTCAATTAATACTACTGATTGATTGATTGATACCACTGGAGCTTTGGGAGAAGCAAGAGATATGGACTAAATGGCTTTTCAGAAAAAACGATGAGGGCAGCCAAATGAAATATGGACTGGAGAAGGGAGAGATCGGAGTTAGGGAGGTCAGAGAGGAGTCTGATGCAGTAGTCAAGGTAGGATAGAATAAGTCCTTGATCAGTGTGGTAGCAGTTTGGATGGAGAGGAAAGGGCAGATACTGGAGATGCCGTGAAGTTAGAACCAACAGGATTTAGTGACAGAATGAATATGTGGGTTGAATGGGTGGGATGAGTTGAAGAAAATGCCAAGGTTATGGGCTTGTGAGACAGGGAGAGTTGAGGTGCTCTCTACAGTTATAGGAAAGACAGGAATGGGGAGGACAGGATTTGGGTGGGAAGATGAGGAGTTCTTTTTGGGACATGTTAAATTTAAGGTGTCATCGGGACATTCAAAAGGAGGTAATCCAAAGGAAGGAGGAAATGCCAGACTGCAAAGAAGGAGAGAGGGTCAGAGCTGGAGAGGTAGATTTGGCCATCATCCACATAGAGATGGTATTTGAAGATGTGGGAGTGAATGAGTTTTCCAAAGGAGGGGTATAGATGGAGAGTAGAATGGGGCCCAGAACTGAGCCTTGAGGGACCCCCCTCAGGTAGAGGGTGGGAGCAGAGGAAAACCAGACTGAGAATGAGCTGCCAGGGAGCTGGGAAGAGAACAAGAAGAGGACAGTGTCAGTGAAGCCAAGGTAGGATAATGTTTACAGGAGAAGGTGGTGGTCCTTGGTGTTGAAGGCAGAAGAAGGTTATTAGTGACCTTTGAGAGGACAGTTTCTGGTGGAGCAAAGGGGACAACCTGCTCAAGGAATTTGGAGAGGAATGGTAGGACGGAGTTGGGAAGATAACTGGAGGGAGCTGTGGGATCAAGGGAGGGTTTTTTTAGGATAAGGGGATATATGGGTATGACCTTGGGCAGATCAATTAACTTCTCTGGGGCTCAGTTGATTTTACTCAATCTGCCCTTGGCCCGCCTCTTTGCGGGGAGGGTCTGGGGAAGTCGGGGAGAGGAAAAAGAAGGAACTGGCAGTGTGGGGAGGGGAAGAAATGTCTGCAGATAACTCTGACTCATTCCTGGCCAGAAGATGCCATCATCAACCTGCAGAATTGGTACTGGCCACGCCTATCCACTTTCCCAGATACCCACCTGCAGTTCTGATATTCAGTTTCCCCGGAGAGAAATCTGGGAGGAGCAGGAACGGGGGCTTTAACTCCAAGAGCACAGTGAGGAGAGGAGAATTTATTCAATTCCTTGACTATCGGCTGCCTGGTTTCCCCGGAAGCCCTGGTATATTTGGGCCTGTCTGAATTGCATATTAGCCACGGGTTAGGGACCAAGCTCCTCACGTCTACACCCTCATTTACACACGTGCACATGCAGGAACACACACTCCCGGATGTTTACTCTAGTGTTCCAGCTCATCCTAATTCCAGTAATTCCAGGACCTTCTGCTAGCCGGACATGAGAGCCTCTTTCTCTGGGATTGTCCCGGCAACTTCTCCAGCCACCCCAGCCCCATTCTCAGCAGCGGAGAGCACTGGACCACTGGCAGTGCCGACCACTGCACCACTGGCAGTGCATGTGTGTCCCCGGAGGAGTTGGGTGCCTAGCCCCTTTCATCCTGCAAGACCTTCCACCCCTCCCCCACGTCGTTCACTGCCAAGTGCCCCCCACCCCCCTCACCCCGGAAGAAATGGTTGCGTCCCGCCCTGCAGGCCCCAAGCTACCTATGAAAGGGCCCATTGTCTCCCTGAACTCTGGGATTTGCCCCACACCCCTTGCTCCTAGGGCCCCCGGCAGCGGGGCCCTGTGCTTGAAGAGCTTGTGAGACCCCGGTGTTCAAGGCCTTGATTGTGCGTCTTTCAGAGAGGAGTTTCCAGTCAGCTGGACAACAGGAGATTTCCTCGGAAAGAGAGGGAAAGGATGTTTGATCCTGCCCCTTTCTGACACAATGACTTGTCCTAAATACACTGCCCTTCCCTTGGATCAGCCCTACGGGATCTCTTCCAAAATGCTTCAAGGGCTCTGGCAAGAGAAACAAACGACATTGGCACAGTCCAGCCCTCCTCTAATGTCTTCTCTCCTGTTTTCCCCTCCCCTTTGGTCACCTTCCCTGATTCTTCCCCCCACCCCCACACACCTCATCACCTCTCCTGTTTCTTAGCAGAGGCTGTTTTTGGAGGATTTGGGGGTACTAGGGCTGGGACACCTCTGAGATGGTTTGTGGTCCAGATCCGGGGAGAATATATGCTATTACTATTTCCCTGGTTCTATTTTCGTCAATATCACCCTCAAGCTTGAGATCCTTATCTTTGTTCTTGCAAGCATCCCTTGGTGGATCTGAGGGTGGCCTCCCCAAGCAACTCCCCTACTCTCCCCTGTTGGAGTTGAAAACAGGGAGACAGGGAGAGGGGGAGGATGTTCTCAACCTCGCCCATTTCCAGGAGTCACTTGAAACTGAGAGGACCAAGGGTGGGCAGAAAAGGAGATTCTTAGATGTGGAGGTACCAATTTAGACTGGAGATTGTGGATCAGGTCAGAGGATGGGCCCCTGGGCTGAGGCTGGGCTCTTAGTGATGATGAAAGGTCAAAGGTTATCGACCTACTTTCTCAAGACTTTAGAACAGTGCTCTGAACTCAGAAGGGGATCAACAAATCCTATAATTGAATGATGGATTGATAGGTTCCAGTGACAAGCCCGTGTCAGTGAATCCTACCAGACGCCTACTCATCCCCTTCTCCACTGTGGCTCTTGACCTCTCCTTCCCCATCTTCCTTCCAAAAGTCCAGTGTGGAACAAACTCTGCTGGGACCAGGTAACCCGGCTCTGAGCAGGAGGGAGCAAGAGAAGGAATTAAATAAATTAAGCTGGGGGTCGGGGCTGAGAGATGGGGCTGAGGGATTCACTTTTCTCCCTTGGGGGGGGCGGGGGGCTTGGGGTCATGCTGGGCTGGGATAGGGATCTGAAAGGATGGGGCGGGAGAGGAGTTCCCCCTACTTTACCCACACTTTCTCCCTTCCACCCACTCTTTCAGCTTCCACTCCCTGATAGTGGGGCCGAGAAGCACCACTGGCTGAACCAGTCACCCCACTTTTCTCACCCCCAGCCAAGTCTAGGACACTCACTCCCACTGCCCCGTGGGGCCTCCCAAAACTCTCTCCCTGTCCTGGGAGCATGGGGATGGGGACCGGGCAGGTTTAGGTGGGAGAGGAAAAGAGATGGGGATGGGCTTTCCCTATTTCCTGGCTGGGGTCCTTGTCCCCCAGCTCCCTCTTGCTCTCAGCGTCCTCCCGACAGCTGCCACAAGCTGCCATCCGTGCTGCCATGTCATCATTCATTCAATCGTATTTATTGAGAGCTTACTGTGTGCAGAGCACTGTACTAAGCGCTTGGGAAGTACAAGTTGGCAACATGTAGAGACGGTCCCTACCCAACAACGGGCTCACAGTCTAGAAGACTTCAGGCAGCCCGGAAGTGGCACAGTCAACCCCTCCCCCAACATCTCCAGGAGTTCTGCTCTAGGAGAGAGAGAGAGAGATCCCAAATAAATTCCCCACATTTCAACCCCAAACCACCAGGTTGACCCTATTAAACAACCAACTGGTCCTTCTGGAAGGAAGCAAATCCACTCGGTAGAACACAGTTAAATTGGGTTATTTGCCAGAGGATGATCTGCACCAGGCTTTGTAGCTTTTCCCAGCTCCAACCATCGCTCTGATAGTCTCTCTTGCTGGTTCACCCACAATCCTCAACAGGGATTCTACAATCTTCAACTGACCGAGGAGGTCTGTTTTCGTCACCCAGATGTTGGGGGAGGGCAGGCCGAAACCCTCCCGTCTCCTGGAGTCCAACCTGCCTAGGGCAGAAGGGATGACCCCTGCTATGTTTTTATCTGATACCGTGCACTATCTGGGCCATTTTCCCTCCTCTACCAGTTCAGATGATGGAGAATTTAGTGAGTGGGAAATCCACCCACTATCAATTGTTACCTGCCAAGAGCACAGGACAAAGTCATTGAAAGATCACCAGTCTAATGGTTGTTGGCTGACAAATAACGATCACCAACACCTCTCCTCAACACCAGCCAGGTTCAAAGCAAATGGCGACTCATCCTGAAGGGACGGAGGGTCAAGATATTTAAAGGAAGTGGTATCAGGTCTTTAAACGTCTGTCCTTTCTGGTGAGACTGGACACTGTATGTGTTTTTGTGGGGAAGGAGTGGAGGGAGGGAATGATGATCTGAGGCAAGAAATTTCAATCTGGAGTGGATGGCTGTGGTGGCCACTCACCAGCTCATCCCCACGGTCCACTGAGGACAAAGGGAGCCCGTCAGATCCCAGGACCAGGCTGGAGGCCTTGTCCCGCCGGCCAAAAGAGTGGGAGCCATAGGAGCACAAGGCTGCTTTCCCCTGTCTCCACTCAGAGTCGTGTCCGTTCACTGCAGGAGCTGACAGGGCTACTGGTGACCGACTGGACATCTCTCCCCCCCTCCCCGCAGCCTGGCCCTGCGTCACAGCCTTGGGACCAAGTCCACTCCCTGGCCCACACCCCAATCGAGCAGTGGTTCAATGGTTTTTATTGAGCGCTTCCTATGTGCTGCAGAGCACCCAAGTCAGGGGCTTCCCAACCCCTTGGGACTGCTGTGGAGTCCCAGGTCCAGGTGATTAGGCTCAGCACTGGAAAAAATCAAATGAGTCAATGGGATTGGAATTAGGGTCTTGGCATTGTTTGGTTTAGTGGTGCTCCACAGGGAATGTGTCTGTTATATTGTTGTTTGTCCTCTCCCAAGCACTTAGTACAGTGCCCTGAACACAGTAAGTGCTCAATAATACGATTGATTAACCCTTCTGCTTTATGTCCACCTTGTCTGACTCTAACACAACCCTCAAATCTTAATCTCATTTCTAACCCCAAGCGAACCCTCATCCTGGCTCTAATTCTGACCCTAACCCAACCCTTATTCCAATCTCAACCCAACCCTAATCCAAACCCTAATTCTAGCCCCAACTCAATCCTAATTTTAACCCCAATTCTAACCCCAATCCTAGCCCCCAGTCTGCTCTAATAATAATAATGATGATGGTATATGTTAAGTGCTTAGCATGTGCCAAGCACTGTTCTAAACGTAGGGGTAGATACAAAGTAATAAGTTTGTCCCACGTGGGGTTCACAGTCTTAATACCCCTTTTACTGATAAGGTAACTGAGGCACAGGGAAGTGAAATGACTTGCCCAAGGTTACGCAGCAGACAGTGACAGAGCTGGGATCAGAACCCACATCCCCTGTCTCCCAAGCCTGTGTTCTTTCTGCTAAGCCATGCTCTAGCCCAACCATAGCCCTACAACCTTAACCCAAATGACCAAACCTTTTCTTTACCCTACAGCTAGACGTTAAATCCTAAAATAACCTATCGCTGATCTTTAATCTTCTCTCCTAAACCAAACATAAAAGGGAAGCAGCACGGCCTAGCGGAAAGAGCCTGTGCCTCAGTGTCAGAGGGCCTGGGTTCAAATCCCAGCTCCGTCACTTGTCTTCTGGGCAAAACTTGGGCAAGTCACTTCACTTCTCTGTGCCTAAATTTCCTCATCTGTAAAATGGGGGTAAGACACCTGTTCTCCCTTCCCCTAAGACTGTTAGCCCCATATGGGACAGGGGCTGGGCTGGACCTGACAGCCCTGCATCTCCCCAACATTTAGTATGGTGCTTGGCTCAAAGTCAGCACTTAAATACTACAATTATTATTACTAATCCTGAGCTCGATCGCAGCCACAACTCTAACTCCAAATAAGGCCTAATAAGCATTCTGATCTGAATCACAATGAGGTTCTACGACAGTCATTCATTCAATCGTATTTATTGAGTGCTTACTGCGTGCAGAGCACTGTACTAAGTGCTTGTCGAGGCAGCTGATAGGTTGTGGGTTTTTTTCTTTTTTCCTGGGACCTCGATGTTGACCGGACTCCCACTGTCGGGGTTGGAGGGCCCCATCACTCTTCTCCCAACTTGCTACCACCCGGAAGAGGACAAGAACCAACCGGCCAGGTTGGGCACTGTCCGGTAAGTGCTGGTCTCTCGTAGGGCCCGACATACCTTGCAGAAGTGGGTGTTCCAGGAAACGTTGCCGACGACCTGGAACTGCTCCCGCCAACGGAAGTAAGCCCGGTAGCGCACCTCATCTCGGTCCATTGTCCGCAGGTGGCGGGCCAGCTCACTGGCATTGGGGAAATCATTGATGTAGATGAAGGCATCGGGTGGCAGGAAATGCTCATAGTTGTGCCAGGGGGGGGCCCGCAGACCACTGGCACTGCCCCGGCACTTAGAGCGTTGTACCACAGCTTCTCAGTGATGTAGTCCTCATGCAGGGAGTTCTCGAATGCCAGGTAGAACTTGTACTGGGACAGGATGGGCAGATATTGAGCGCAGGGCAGGGCCAGGTGCTGGGCCCCATATACGTCCACGTGCCGGTGTTTCTGCAGCTCCTGGTAGTAGTGAACCCGCACGGAATTCGGGTTCCAGTTGCTCACAGTCCACGCCACCAACTTGGTCTTGGGGGGTACTGCCACATTACCCGGCTTCCCCAGTGGCTCCAGCCAGCCGTAGGGTGTGAAGATGTCTGAGTCTTGCCGGTAGGACATGGTCAGGTTGAAGCGATAATTCGTGAGGCCCAGGTTGGGGCTGTTACTGGGTGACTCCAGGTTGAACCAGACCCAGCCCTGACCCACTGGCCGGGCCCCCGCGGGCATGACCCCAGTGCCATAGCTGATATCGCGGTGGTGCAGGATGACAGCGTCGGCCCGCGGATACCAGGCCCTGTTGGCGGTGATGTGGCAGTCGGGGACTCCGAGGAGCTCGGAGCAGTTGCTCAGGGTGACAGGCGCGTGGAAGGGCCACGTCCAGAGCAAGATGGTGAGCGGGGGTGACCCGGGAGGGGAGTGGGGTGGGGGTGGCAAAGGGGGACAGAACCTCAACAGACTGAGATCCCTGAAGTTCCAGAAGTAGAAGAGGCAGAAGCTGATAAAGTCCTGGAGGATGAAGAAGAGGAGGAACGAACTGCTTGAGGTCTTCCTCACCAGTGTCTGAGGCTCCATGAGTAACTGGGGATAGAGGGAAGAGATGGGGAGCAGGGAGGGGAGATTACTGTTGAAGCTTGGACACGGGACAAAGTGGGGGAGTTGCAGACCCAAACCAAGGAGGTGCCCAGTCCTCCTAGAACTTCCAGAGGGGTTGGGCCCACCCCTTCCTCCTCTTGCACCCCAAAGCCACCGATATAGTTGGAGACTCCGTCTGGGGAGAAAGCAGTGAGAGCAGAGTGCAGAGTCCAATCTCACACCTTTGGCAACCAGCTGGGCCATCCAGCCCAAGACTCTGTCTCTGAGAGTGGCGCCAAGATGCTGGAACTGTGTGATCGTGAGCTATCTCTCTGACCGTCTCTCACTCAGAATTCATCTTTGTCTCCCTGCCTTTCCTCTCTCTCTGCCTTTCTCATTACACCAGGAGAAAGGTCATTCCTGGGCCAGACTCAGTTTAAAAATGGACCTTTCCCCTGAACACCTTTTCGTGGACCTATTGTCCATGAAACTATTTCAGTCTTTCTCCAGCTTCACCCCTAAATTCCACTCCAGGAACCCGTCATGGCCCTTTCATCCTAGAGTCAATCTAAACCCCTCTCGAACTAAGTGACACTTTTGACTGCGCGGTATTTTGAGGGAATTGAGTTCCATGCGCTGACCCTCGCTCATACCCGATAGCGTACTTGGGAGAGTTAATATAATAATTTGGGTAGACAAGGCTTCAAGCTTTCTGTTTTCAAGCTTCAGTGGGTGCCTCCTTATCCTGATAATGTGTGTTTGCCCTGTCCACACCCTGCAATTTACAGACTTCAATCCTCTCCCCTTTTAGCTTGCATCTTTCTGTGCCCTCCCTGCTCTATGCTCTTCAGTTCGCAAACTTCAATCCTGTTCCCAATTATCCAACATATTTCAAGGTGGAAGAGTCCCAAATCTTTCAGTGTATGTTCATTTGGAAATCACTCTGTCCCCTCCTCATTGATCATCGATCATCCTGATGATCCTTTTCTGGACCTTCACCACTATTCTTTCACCTGTCTCATAGGCATGTTTGGGGTTCTGGATGGTAGGGCTGGACTTCCCCCTCCAGGAAAATTTATGGCATGAGCCAAGGTGCCTGACTCTGTGCTCTCCCCAGAACTGCCCAGAAGCCAGCCACTTCACCCGTTTCCCATGATCCTGGTCATGATATGTCTCCCTGTCTGGGGGGAAGTTGAGGCCCAGGGAGGACATCTGGACACCAAGGTGTCTTGGAGGCAAGCTGGACTTCAAATCTCTGTTCTTGGTCTTCAAAGCCACCTTATTCCCTCCTCTCCACCCCCTCTACCCCAGCATTCCCTGATCCTCTCACCTTGCTCCCTCCTAACCTCAAATCCCTTCCCCCACAAGCTGCCACCTCCTCCTCTCTCTACTTCTTTCCCTTCCTCCCCAGGCTAGAGAGCCTAGACAGAAACATTTATCAGCTTGCCATGTGGGTAATAGCAGTAAAGAGGGGTCGGGGCTGGACTAGTTTGGCTCCTAGGTGAAACCGGATCTTGGATACAGCATCATTTTTGTGTCTCCCATTCTCCTCTCCCCGATCTCCACTGCCTTGACATGATGCCATGGTGGTGACAGAACGAGAGTAGGGGTGACTTAATAATAATAATAGCACTTACTAAGTGTTTACTATGTGCAAAGCACTGTTCTAAGCGCTGGGGAGGTTACAAGGTGATCAGGTTGTCCCATGGGGGACTCACAGTCTTAATCCCCATTTTACAGATGAGGTAACTGAGGCGCAGAGAAGTTAAGTGACTTGCCCAAAGTCACACAGACGACAATTGGCGGAGACAGGATTTGAACGCATGACCTCTGACTCCAAAGCCCATGCTCTTTGCACTGAACCATGCTCAATCATATTTATTGAGTGCTTACTGTGTGTAGAGCACTGTACTAAGCTCTTGGAAAGTACAATTCAGCAATAGAGACAAGTTCTGCCCACACAGTACTTACAGTATAGACGGGGGGAGACAGACATCAAAACAAGTAAACGGGCATCAATATAAATAAATAGAATTATAGATATATACACATATACATAAGTGCTGTGGGGTCGGGGTGGGGGGGTGAAGAGCAAAGGGGGCGAGTTGAGGTGATGTAGAAGGGAGGGGGAACTGAGGAAAAGGGGGCTTAGTCTGGGAAGGCCTCTTGGAGGAGGTGTGCCTTCTTTAGGGCTTTGAAACGAGGAAGAGTGATTGGTGGATTTGAGGAGGGAAGGTGTTCCATGCCAGAGGTAGGACGTGGGCCAGGGCTTGATGGCGAGACAGGTGAGATTGAGGCCCAGTGAGAAAGTTAGCACCAGAGGAGTGGAGTGTACAGGCTGGGATGTAGAAGGAGAGAAGGGAGGTGAGGTAGGAGGGGGCAAGGTGATGGAGAGATTTGAAGCCAATAGTGAGGAGTTTTTGTTTGATACGGAGGTTGATAGGCAATCACTGGAGATGTTGGAGGAGCGGGGTGACATGCCCTGAACGTCTCTGTAGAAAGATAATCCGGGCAGTAGGGTGAAGTGTGGACTGACGTGGGGAGAGGCAGGAGGTTGGGAGATCAGAAAGGAGGCTGATGCAGTAATCCAGTTGGGATAGGCTGAGTGATTGTACTAATGTATTAGTGGTTTGGATGGAGAGGAAAGGGCGGATCTTGGCGATATTGTGAAGGTGAGACCGGCAGGATTTGGTGATGGATTGGATATGTGGGGTGAATAAGAGAGCAGAGTCAAGGATGACACCAAGGTTGCGGGCTTGTGAGACAGGAAGGATGGTTGCGCCGTCCACAGTGATGGGAAAGTCAGGGAGAGGACAGGGTTTGGGAGGGAAGATTAGGAGCTCTGTATTGGACATGTTGAGTTTAAGGTGGCATGTGGCAGACCAAACATCTGGCCCGTCGATTACTGGGCCTAAGTAGTAAGCCAGGCCTTCCGTGCTCACAGGAAGACCTACAAGGAACTGAGAGGAGAGCTGTGGACAGGCAAGAGTTACCTGTTATCGGCCCTACGGCCTTGCATAGACGGGTGTTGCTTGTTACTGGTTTTGAAGGTTACAGAATTGCTGTGCTAGTTATAAACACAGGAACATGGAAACATACAGAATGTGACTGAAAGATATAAAAGTCTTGCTGCTTAACTCAATAAAGTCTCCTTGTCCACCTTGAGACTCGCCTGGCCTGCGTTCTTCCATTGCGAGTGCCCATCTCCCCACTGTGCTGGACGCGTGGAGGCAGACGGCAAGAAATGGCGCCCGCACAGGGACAGGGACATGAAGCCTGGACCTTCCGACTCAGCACCGCAACCCTCACGAAGCAACTCATCACTGCGCAGTGACTCACTAGGGAACCAAAGAGGTGAGGGCATTTAAGTTTACTTTCATTTTCAAACACCAGGCTTACAGCAGGGAAGAAAATGGGACAAATTCAATTCCGTTCTCGGGATCATTATATCCAATTACTTAAGGATGTTGTAAAGGAGCGTGGGTTGATTATCACCACTGCCCAGATTGAACAATTTTTGGAATGCGTGGAAAAATGCTGCCCTTGGTTTCCAAAGGAAGGAAAGTGGAATCCTTTCACTGAGCCAGCTCCTTCTGCACCACCACCTCCACCACCCCCTCCATGGGTCCCGAAACCAGCACAAACACCTCTGCAGTGAGCGATGGGGGCTGCTATGGAAGGGGGAGAGGAGATACCTATTGAATTATTGTTGGGTTTCCCTGTGTTGGAGCAACCTGACCCTGCTAATCCTGGTCAGTTAATATGTACCCACGAACTCTTGAATTTCAAACTATTAAAAGAAGTGAAACAGGGTGCTGCGACATATGGGCCCACCGCTCCTTATGTGCTAGCACTCATAGAAAGTATTGCTTCCTCAATTCTTTGCCCGTATGATTGGCAAACCTTAGCCAAGACTGTCCTGGATGGCGGAGACTATTTGCTTTAGAAGGCAGAATTTTTTGATTTGTGTGCGGAGCAAGCGCGTCGCAATGATCGCGCCCGACCTCCAGTTCAAATCACTTTCGAGATGCTTACAGGGAGCTACAGACTCGTGAAAGCTTGTCCCAGCCCCTACCCAAAGGGGTACTGATTACATGGAAAACTGTTTTTACGGAGCTGCGGGAGCTGCATCCCGCTGAACGGGTGTTACAGGAGGCTCCGGCGATGCGCGACTTGGGGGCAGGGACTGATCAGAAGGACCCTCTGTCCTTTGAAGTTTTGCCTCCAACAGAAGGATTGGAGCCGGTGTACGCTGCTGTTCCGGATGCCGAGGACTTGTATCGGTACCAGGATCATAATGACTCTGGCGATCCTTCTGACTCTGGGACTGCAGACCCGAAGGAGGGATCTGATTTATACCCGCCTTTGGCCCCTCTTACAACGACGGCTGCTGCCGCACCCACAGCAAAGGACCTTTTGCAGACCCAATGCCTGCGGGCAGTATCCCGTTCGTCGATCGTTCCCCCTCCCCGCCTTGTTCCCCCTTTGTCTGCTGCGCCGCCGTATGTATATGCTGTGCCTGCTACGGCGCAGCCTGCCTATACCGGGGCCCTTTCGGGCTGCCGGCAGGAGGCATTGCGCCCAGGGGACGTACAGCTACTGCAAGCGATGCCGGTGGTGTATCTTCCCGGGCGGCCGGCTCAGTATGACTCTCTCCCTTATGAGTTGATTAAGGAGTTGCGGAAAAGTGTTCGCGATTATGGGTTACAATCGTCCTATACAATTAATCTAGTAGTGGCCGCTATCAACCCCGAAATTGGCTGCTTTACAAGTGATAGCCGCGGAACAATTAGCGGCGGGGCATATTGAACCCTCCGATAACCCTTGGAATTCCCCTGTCTTTGTGATAAAAAAGCGCTCGGGGGCCTGGAGGATGTTGACTGATCTCAGAGAAATCAATAAGACGATGCAGCCGATGGGAGCGCTGCAACCTGGGCTCCCGAACCAGGCTATGATCCCTAGGAATTGGCCGATATTAGTAGTAGATATTCAGGATTGTTTTTTCTCTATTCCGCTCCACCCGGACGATCGTATTCGATTTGCGTTTTCAGTCCCTGTGGCTAACAGGACTCAACCTACTACGCGATATCATTGGACGGTCCTCCCCCAGGGAATGAAAAATAGCCCCACAATGTGCCAGACTTACGTTGCGCTTCTGATAGCGCCGCTCCGCGTCAAGCATCCTGAGGCATATATTATTCACTATATGGATGACATATTATGTGCTTGTGCCACCGCAGCCCAACTACACGCCTTACGGCCTGCTCTTCTGGCGGCTCTAGAATCTGGAGGGCTGCGGGTTGCACCCGAGAAAGTCCAGACAAAGCCCCCGATCACCTATCTGGGACATATTTTGACAGATCGGACAGTGTCCCCTGTGACCCCTACCTTGGATGTTTCAAAATTAAAAACCCTTAATGATTTCCAAAAATTACTGGGGGAATTAAACTGGGTGCGCCCTTATCTTGGAATCCCCACCGATCAATTATCTCACCTTTTTGCTACCTTGCGAGGAGCCCCGGAGCTCTCTTCCCCCCACTCCCTTTCACCACAAGCCGCCCGGGAGTTAGAGCAGGTAGTCAAAAAATTGGCTCAGGCTACGGTGGACCGTGTCACCCCAGGGATACCCTTATCCGCCGTTGTCGTTCCCACCTCTGTCATGCCTACAGGGGTTATATGTCAAGAGCAACAATTGGTTGAGTGGATGCATTTGCCCACTGAGCCCCACCGCTCTGTTTCCCCATATCCGACTTTGGTAGCCCAGTTATTGGGTCGTTTAATTCGGCGCATTACCGTCCTTTCTGGGACCGGACTCTCTGCATTATACCAACCATATACTTCAGATCAACTTGCCACACTTCTTGGCAACGATCCCGATTGGCAGATCCTTTTGGCAATGCATACTGGGGCTTGGGTTACTGGTCTCCCAGATATTCCACGATTAAAGGTTTTCTCACCTTTTGCATGGGTATTCCCCTGCGTCATTGTTCCGGACCCAATACCGGGGGCTACCACAGTTTTCACAGATGGAACGAAAGGCCGAGCCGCCTATTACTGTCCTCCGGACACTTCCCGCGTTATCCCCATTCTGTCCCATTCCGCTCAACTTGTAGCTGTGATGTCAGTCCTTCGCGATTTCCCTCATTCACTTAATATTATCTCCGATAGCCGGTATGCATGCTTTGTTACTCTTCACATTGAGACTGCTGCGCTCCGGTTTTCCGAGGCAGCCATTTTTTCCTTTGTTCCAGGAACTTCAAGCAACGATTCGTGCTCGTTCCCATCTTTTTTATATTTCTCGTATTAGGGTGCATTCGTCCCTCCCCGGACCATTGGTTGAAAGTAATGCCTGTGCGGACCTACTTACTAGGGAACTTGCTGGCGCACCAAAGGCGATTATTTTTGTTGCACCACTGTTGGCTCTGGCTCTTCTCCCTTTAGACGCTACAGCCGCAGCCTCGCAAGCCCACCGGCGCTTCCACCAAGGGGCGGGAATGTTACGCCGTCAATTTGGCATTTCTCGGGAAAGCGCGCGGGCTATTGTGAAAGCTTGTACCTCCTGTGTTACTACATTACCTGCGGCCTCTGAAGCCACGAATCCCCGTGGTCTTGCGCCAAGAAAGCTGTGGCAAATGGACGTCACGCATTACCTTCCCTTTGGCAGCTTGGCTTTTATTCAGGTTATTGCTGATACCTGTACATTATTTACTTTTGCGTCGGCTCACACTGGTGAATCAGCCAAACATGTTATGGATCATTTGTTTCTTGATTTTGCCTTTATGGGAATTCCACAGGTATTGAAATCCGACAATGGCCCCGCATACACTTCCAAGGCGTTCCGGTCTTTCTGTAATACTTTTGCTATCCACCTTGTTATGGGTATTCCATACAATCCCACGGGTCAAGCCATTGTTGAAAATCGTCATCGTTGGCTCAAAGCCTTTTTGGAAAAACAAAAAGGGGGAGATGAACTGACCTCTCCCCATAGACAATTACAATCCGCTAAATATACCCTTAATTTTTTAACTATGGATGACAAAGGTCTCACCCCCGCTGAAAAATGGGGTGGTAGGGAAACTAAGGAACACCCAGAAAGAGTAAAATGGAAGGACCCCCTCACGCGACAGTGGCGAGGGCCAGATCCCTTATTAACGTGGGGACGAGGTTATGCTTGTGTCTTTCCAGAAACTGAGGACCGCCCGATCTGGATACCTACAAAGAACATACACCGCGTCCTTTCTACAGTGTGTTCTCTCTCATCCTGCGTACTTCAGGAGCTGACCGAGAACCAGGAGACAGACTCTGCGATTTTTCCTCCGGAGGATCAGCGTCCCAGTTCCCCAAAATGATTGTTCGCTTTCCCGATCCTCGCTTTTTCCACCGTTGTGATTACTGAGGACTATTGGACTTTTGTTCCGTACCCTCCGTGGGTGCGGCCCGTTTCGTGGCAGGACACGGTGGGAGATATTCTCACTAATGTTTCTGATCTTGTAGGGGGGATGCGATTCCATGGGAAGGACCAGGGGAAGAGGCACTTGTCAATGTCTCCCTCCTTGCTACTCGCACTCCTATATGTTTCTCTGCAGCTCCGACCCCAAGTCCGTGTCTGTCTCTGCTCCCCCTCACTACATGGGCTCAAGAAAGATAATTGCATGAACCCCAGCCCCATTCGGTGTACTGTGGGATTACCCCTTTGACTACTGTATCCCGTTGTTTGGGAACCTCACCTTCGGTACCTGAACTTCCTTCTTGTGTGTTTGCCAGCTCGTCTTGGCCACCATCAGAGTCTGTTTTGCCTATCTGGCAAACGTGCCAACAACCCTTCCCCACGGTTATTCATTTGTCCTCTCACGTATTCCCAGCCACTCTACTGAATTGGGGAGGACATGACAACCTTACTTATTTATCCCCTTTGCATGGTTATCTTGGGTTTCTGCCCACGGATGCTTTCCAGGCTTTAGGTTCCTCTCGTGCCGGAACTTCCTCCCCCTTGTACCCTAGTCTTTGGCGGGCTTTTGCTGCTTTGGGTCCAATCACGCTTGCTTTTGCTTGATTACAGGGCCCTTTTGATTCTATCCCAGTCCATATGGAAGAACGGCAAATAAGAGCATGTATATTGCCACCGCAAGCCTTCCTTGTTGGCTACCCGTCCCGTATCCCCTTCCCTTCCCTCTGGAATATTATATGTGATAATTGTAGACTTATCCAATGCATATCCGCCCATGATGCCACTGCTACTATTCTTATAGTAGAACAACCTCGTCATGCTATACTACCCACCTCATTATCCCACCCTTGGACTGAGTCCCCTGCGGATTCTGCCCTGCAGATGCTAGCTGATCATTTTCATATTCCAAAACGGCGACATCGTCGGTTAGTTGGATTGTTAATCACTGGGTTTATCGCTTTGGCATCCCTTATTATTGCTACCACCTTATCCTCTATTACCCTGCATACTGAAATAACACAGGCCTCCTTTGTTAATTCCCTTGCAAGAAATGTTTCTTATGCTCTGCAAACACAGTTACGATTAGATAAAGACTTTACCGCTCGCCTCTCTCTTCTACAGCATTCTCTTATAGAATTAGGAAATGAGGTTGATGCTCTGCGCACTCAACTTTCTTTTCAACATTGTGATTATCGTTACCCTCATATCTGTGTGACCCCATATTATTATAATGCCACATTTCCCGGGTTTTCGTGGTCCACGATCCGAAATCGGCTCCAAGGAGCCTGGCATTCTTCGAATGTCTCCCTTGATTTGTCACACCTTGCCTTACTCAACTCCATGCTTTGCAATTGTTTCAAAAACAAAAGTGGGGACTTGTGGCAGACCAAACATCTGGCCCATCGATTACTGGGCCTAAGTAGTAAGCCAGGCCTTCCGTGCTCACAGGAAGACCTAAAAGGAACTGAGAGGAGAGCTGTGGACAGGCAAGAGTTACTTGTTATCGGCCCTACAGCCTTGCATAGACGGGTGTTGCTTGTTACTGGTTTTGAAGGTTACAGAATTGCTGTGTTAGTTATAAACACAGGAACATGGAAACATACAGAATGTGACTGAAAGATATAAAAGTCTTGCTGCTTAACTCAATAAACAGTCTCCTTGTCCACCTTGAGACTCGCCTGGCCTGTGTTCTTTCATTGCGAGTGCCCGTCTCCCCACTGCGCTGGACGCGTGGAGGCAGACGGCAACAGTGGCGGATGTCCTGAAGGCAGGAGGAGATGCGAGCCTGGACGGAGGGAGAGAGAACAGGGGAGGAGATATAGATTTGGGTGTCATCCGCATAGAGATGATAGTTGAAACCGTGGGAGCGAATGAATTCTCCAAGGGAGTGAGTGTAGATGGAGAATAGAAGGGGACCAAGAACTGAACCCTGAGGGAACCCTACATTTAGGGGATGGGAGAGGGAGGAGGAGCCCGCGAAGGCTACCACCCATTGGGCAGCTTGAGTGCACTTGGCGGGGTCAGCTCCCACCCCTGCCAAACCCTCATCACATCCAACCCATTCTGGAGTGGGGAGAAGGCCAAGACCACCTAGATCCCCAGATGCTGGGACCCCAGTACCTTGAAACAGCTGTTCAGCCGGGCATCTAATGTGATGGTCTCAGGCAGGGCAAAAGCTGATTTCTTTTGGGGTTCAGATTTGGGGGTTCCAGACTGGACTTCCTCTGCTCCCCAAGAGCTCAGTGACAAGCTCTCTCCACCTCCTCTAACTGGCATCCCAGAGTTGCTGATTGGGAAACGGCATGGCAATGACATCAGTAGTCCCTCCCCAAGTAGCACCTGGAAAGAAGGAAGGGGAAAGGGGAAAAAGAGGTGATTGGTGACTGGGTTACATAACCCAAGCCAAGAACAATAGATCTTTGAGTGGAATTGGAGTGGGGTGGGGGGGTGGGGAGAGGGAGAGAGAAAAGCTGGTAGGAGGTGAGATGAACCATTCATTAGAAAATGATCTGGATAATTCAGACCTCTTCCCATTCCACTTTGGAGGACACAGTTATCCAGAAATTACTGGGGAAAGTGTGTTTGTGCCGGAAATATCCAGATGTTGGGAAGTTGGATGCAGTTTGGGGATGCAAATTATCTGAATAATTTGCTAGGGCAGGCTGATCCAGTAAACTTGAGTGTATTGCCACTAACAGGCCAGAACAGGCCCTCCCCATTTCCTATCAATCAGTGGTATGTATTGTGAGCTTACCATGTGCAGAGCACTGTACTAGGAGCCTGGGAGAATACAGTACAAGAGAGTTGGTAGACACAGTTCCTGCCCTTAAGGAGTTGGCAGTCTAGCGGAGGGGCTTGCAGTCTACTATCTTCGGCCTAAATTCTGGAGCCTGAGTCTGCTCTGGGACTCCCACTACGGCCCACTGAGAGCTCAATAAGAGCCCAGCTGGGAAAGGAGTCCACGTCCTGACAAGTGAGCCCACCATTCACTATGGGGCCGGTAGGGCTCAGTCCCAAGTTTGCCTCTTGGAACAAAAGTTGGAAGGGATCCTGGGAAACCTTTGGGGCTAGTCCCCTGCCTTCAGGCAGGAGCTGGCCAGAGAAAGTGATGGTCCCTTGGCTCCATAGTCTCTTCTCTCCAGCTCCGCCGGGGTGAACCAGCTCTTTCAGAGTCATGCTCACTGGCCCTAACCACTCTGCTGTCTGCATCCCCACCTGCTTTCTGTAATGGGAAGAAGGATGGGTTTGTGTTAGTCCTGTGGACCTCTCTCCCTCTATCCGACAGGCTCGTCCCTTGCCCTCCCGGGCAGGGTCTTCATTAAGTCTCCTCGAGTGGCACTATGGGGTAAAGAGGCGTCTCTCGGGGGTCTTCTCTATAATTGGGGGTTGGAGACGGAGGCCTGGGGGGACAAGCCGGGTGAGTTCGACCTAAATGATCACCAAAGCCACGCAGAAGGGATGACGTGAGTAGTAGAAGTAATAGTATTTATTAAGTGCTTACTGTGGGCACAGCACTGTACTAAGCACTGGGAAAAAATGCACATGGCCCTGTCCCTCGAGGGGCTCCCAGTCTAGCTATCCAGCATGGAAAAACAAAGCTTAGACTGTAGCCAGAGAGATTCAAGTGAGATATAAAGAAGGACATCCTGAATGCGGTGGGGATTAAGTGCTAGGACGGGCTACCTAGGGAGGTTGTGGGAGCTTGTGGAGATTTACTAAAATAGGTTAGGCAACCATCTGGGCAATGTGGGGGGAGATTGTGTTGGGCGGCACCAATCTGCCACACAGGACCCAGACAGACAGACAGACTGCAGGGAAGCAGAGACAGGGAATCATGCTCTCTGAGGAGGCAGCGTGGCTAGTGAAAAGAGCCTGGGCCTGAGAGTTGGAGGACCTGGGTTCTAACCCCAGCTCTACCACTTACTTGCTGTGTGACCTTGGGCAAATCACAACCTCTCTGTGCCTCAGTTTCTTCATATGTAAAAGGGGAATGAAAACTACCTGTTCTCCTTCCCTCTTACACTGGGAGCCCCACAGGGGATAGGGACTGGGTCCAACCTGATTACCCTGTATCCCAGTACTTAGCCTTTGCTTTTCCAGGGATCTTAAGACTATCCAGCCTCACCAGGCTGGGATTTTCTTTATCATCCTTATTGTTGTGATGTAGGCTAGTATAGCCTAACTGAAAGATGGTTTTGATCATCAATCAGTCAGTCGTATTTATTGGAGGTTTACTATGTGCAGAGCACTGTACCAAGTACTTGAGTGAGTACAATAATCAGAATTAGCAGACACTCTCCCTGCCCATAACAAGTTTATGGTCTAATCCCTCAGTTATTTCTCTTGGTTATTTTTTCTAAACTCACTAAAACTCCTGATCACCCACTGGGTCCTCCCTTCTCCCACTCCACTTCAAATTGCACTCTAAACCCCTCCCAAGCAAACCTCATCTCTGACCCCAGCCCTTGCTTCTCCCCTCTCTGACCCCCTGCTCACATCTTTCCCCCATCTAGAACACAGCCCCCTTCAATTCAGCCAAACCACATCCATCTCGACGATCAAGGCACTCAAAGCTCTGCTAAGAAATCACCTCCTCCAGGAGGGCATCCCTGATTACCCCCACTTTCCCATTCATGCCATTCTCCTCAGCTAGCACAACAGTCTTTGGTACTTATGTACTGATTCATTTGCTACTGATTTATAGAACCACATGTGTTGTTCTCTTTATTCACCTCTTTGAACTATTGCATATGAAAAGACATCATCAAACTATGGAAGGTTTAGAAAAGGACAATCCAGGTGATCAAGGGAATGCAGAACGCTTCTGTATGATGAGAGACTGAAAAGATTAGGACTCTTCAGTCTGGAAGACTCAGGGGGTGAGGGGGCTTGATTGAAATTTCCAGAATCATGATTGGGCGTGTGGGTGGGGCGAACACAGATTTGTTGTTCATCAAATCCCACAGCACCAGGGCATGAAGGTACCCATTAAATCTGGAAGGTCGTCAATCCAAAACGCACAGAAAGAAACGCTTCTTCACCCGGTAGGGGAGCAGGGGGTGGCATGAGGGGAAAGGTAGGTGTATGGAATTCATTGCCATAGGAATTTGTGCAGCCAAAACTATCGGTAGGTTAGAGAGATTCACAGATGAATAGCCCATGCCGGGTCACTCTGAGGATAAGCCACAGGACAGGGATCTAGGAGGGCCACTGCCCAACAGTTCCTCCGCGTCTCATTCATTCATTCAATCGTATTTATTGAGCGCTTACTGTGTGCAGAGCACTGTACTAAGCGCTTGGGAAGTACAAGTTGGCAACATATAGAGATGATCCCTACACAACAGTGGGCTCACAGTCTAGTCTCCCTGTGCTGCTGTCAGAGACAGGAATCCTGGGCTAGGTGGACCAGAGGGCTGAGCCAAGAATGACACTGCTCATAGTCTTATTACTTACATTCTTGTTTGTCAATCTATCAATCAATCGATCACATTTATTGAGCATTTACTCTGTGCAGAGCACTGTGCTAAGTGCTTGGGAGAATACAATAGTGTTAGTAGACATGAAGCTTGCCCTCAGAGAGTCTACAATCTAGCTTGGAGGGAGAGAGAAACACAAATAAATTCCAGGTAGGGGGAAGCAACAGAGTTTAAAGACTTGTACATAGGTAAGGGTTGGGGAAGTACTCAAATGTTTAGGGGGTGAAGGCTCAAATGCATAGGCCATGCAGTAGTGGGAGGAGGGTGATAAGAGAAGAGAGATCAGAGATTAGCGATTAGAATATAAAATCTGTGAAGGCAGAGATTGTGCATTTTACTTCAGTATGAGAAGCATTTCAGAAATACTCTGTTTTTGCCAAAGCTCTCAGGCTACTGATAGCAGAGAAGCAGCATGGCTCAGTGGAAGAGCACGGGCCTGGGAGTCAGAGGCCATGGATTCTAATCCTGGCTCCACCGCATGTCTGCTCTGTGACCTTGGGCGAGTCACTTAACTTCTCTGAGCGTCAGTTCCCTCATCTGTAAAATGGAGATTAAGACTGTGAGCCCCACGTGGGACAACCTGATCACCTTGTATCCTCCCCAGCTATTAGAACAGTGCTTTACACAGAGCAAACGCTTAACAAATGCCATTACTATTATTATTATTACTGGAATTAAAGGCTAAAGCGCCATAGAGAAAGCAGGTAATCCCAATCAAAAAACTCTGAGAGTACAGGGGACAGAAGAGTTCTCCCTGCTGGTCCTGGGAGATCGGTATAAATCACTCGGGAAACCTGAACCAGAGACTGCGAATGCTGTTTTGCTAATCCTGTTGTGGTTGTGCCTGACTCATCCTGGGGTGGCCACCCAAGAGGGCTCAGGAACAAGCATCCTCACTTGCCAGTTCCCTTTCCCGTTTCCCCAGTTGAACAGGAGCAGTCAGAGAAAGCCCTGCAGATGGGGTGGAGGGACGGGGGTGGGGAGAGGGGGTGTTGCAGGGAGAGTGGAAACAGAAGTGGACACACACACACACTCACACCACAATTTGGTGGAGTTCAGGGCATCAATCTTTATTATAACCCGTAGCCAGGCTAGCATCCAGCACCTGAGGATTGACAGGTCAGTCCTGCTAATCTCGTCGGACACTGTTCTCCAACACCCATACCAGAGTGGGGCTGAGACACTCAGTTCTGGCTCGAGCCACCGGCTCCATCTCAGTTCCGTGGGCAGCTAGAGTCCAGATAGAGGGTTTGTCTGTCCTTGGGGAAGGGCTCCTACCTGGTCTGGGGCAGGGGACCACTTGCAGGAGATAACAGAGGGTCCTCAATCAATCAGTGGCATTTATTTAGTGCTTGCTATGTGCAGAGTACTGTACTAAGCACTTGGGAGAATACAGTACAACAAAATTAGCAGAAATGTTTCCTGCCCATAATAAGCTTACAATCTAGAGGGGGAGACAGGTATTAATCTAAATAAATAAGTAATTTATAATATTTAATCTCCATTTTTCAGATGAGGTAACTGAGGCACAGAGAAGTGACTTGCCTAGCGTTACACAGCAGATTAGACTCCCAGGAATTGGTCTGCCTCCACGGGATGCCCATCCTCTGATCAGCCCTCACTGTCTACAACTCAGGGACTGCCCAGGGTCTAGTGAAAAGAGCTAGGGTTTGGGAGTCAGGTGACCTGGGCTGTAATACCAGCTCAGCTACTTGTCTCCGGGGAGACCTCAGGTAAATCACTGAATATTTCTGGATCTCAATCTCCTCATCTGTGAAACAGGAAGAGGAATTACTTCTCATTTCTCAGGGGTGATGAGAGGATGCAGTGACTCCCCTACTCTCTGTTCTTTCCAGTACATCTTCTAGACTGTGAGCCCACTGTTGGGTAGGGACCGTCTCTATATGTTGCCAACTTGTACTTCCCAAGCGCTTAGTACAGTGCTCTGCACACAGTAAGCGCTCAATAAATACGATTGAATGAATGAATGCCACCAGTCCAGCCTCCCTGCTGCTCCAGGAATAATTTCCATTCCCCCTTCACTACCAGTTCTGACTGCTAGTTCGGCAGGGACAGCTTCAGACATTCAGCCATCCTGAGGTGAGGAAAAAATCGATAGCTGGGCAGCTTGGCTCCAAGACCCCAACATTCATCCTGCTGTCATTTTGGTCCCTGGATAGTGGCCATCTTTGAGAGGTCACAAAGCTACAGACTCTCATTCAGTCATTCAATCGTATTTATTGAGCGCTTACTGTGTGCAGAGCACCGTACTAAGTGCTTGAAAAGTACCATGCAGCAATAAAGAGAGACAATCCCTGCCCACAACAGGCTTACGGTCTAGAGGGGTAGGCTTACAGTCTAGAGAAGGGCAGTGGTGTGGCCATCTTTGAGAGAAGCCCCATGGGGAAGTGTTACAGTGCCACCCGCACTGTGGGCGTTGGTTTACCGCACTTAATCAATTAATCGTATTTATTGAGCGCTTACTGTGTGCAAAGCACTGTACTAAGCGCTTGGGATGTACAAGTTGGCAACATATAGAGACAGTCCTTACCCAACAGTGGGCTCACAGTCTAAAAGGGGGAGACAGAGAACAAAACCAAACACACTAACAAAATAAAATAAATAGAATAGATATGTACAAGTAAATAAATAAATAAATAAATAAATAGAGTAATAAATATGTACAAACATATATACATATATACAGGTTCTGTGGGGAAGGGAAGGAGGCAAGATGGGGGGATGGAGAGGGGGACGAGGGGGAGAGGAAGGAAGGGGCTCAGTCTGGGAAGGCCTCCTGGAGGAGGTGAGCTCTCAGTAGGGCCTTGAAGGGAGGAAGAGAGCTAGCTTGGTGGATGGGCAGAGTGAGGGCATTCCAGGCCCGGGAGATGACGTGGGCCGGGGGTCGATGCCGGGACATGTGGGAACGAGCTACGGTGAGGAGATTAGCGGCAGAGGAGCGGAGGGGGTGGGGTGGGCTGTAGAAGGAGAGAAGGGAGGTGAGATAGGAGGGGGCGAGGTGATGGAGAGCCCTGAAGCCCAGGGTGAGGAGTTTCTGCCTGATGCACAGATTGATTGGTAGCCATTGGAGATTTTTGAGGAGGGGAGTAACATGCCCAGAGCGTTTCTGGACAAAGACAATCCGGGCAGCAGCATGAAGTATTGCTTGAAGTGGGGAGAGACACGAGGATGGGAGATCAGAGAGAAGGCTGATGCAGTAGTCCAGACGGGATAGGATGAGAGCTTGAACGAGCAGGGTAGTGGTATGGATGGAGAAGAAAGGGCGGATCTTGGCGATGTTGCGGAGAATAATTGGAGATACCGGGGATCGAACCCGGGGCCTCATACATGCAAAGCATGCGCTCTACCACTGAGCTACATCCCCTTCACTTACTAACTGAAGGTGAGCCTGCAAGTCCAGATTCCCTTGTCTCCACTAAATAATAATAATAATAATGGCATTTATTAAGCACTTGCTATGTGCAAAGCACTGTTCTAATCACTGGGGAGGTTACAAGGTGATCAGGTTGTCCTATGGGGGGCACACAGTCTTAATCCTCATTTTACAGATGAGGTAACTGAGGCCCAGAGAAGTGAAGTGACTTGCCCAAAGTCACAAAGCTGACAAGTGACGGAGCCGGCATTTGAACCCATGACCTCTGACTCCAAAGCCCGTGCTCTTTCCACTGAGCCATGCTGCTTCTCTAAGCCGATACCACCCCTCTCCACCCTCCCTACTCCTTCTTTTCCTCTACATTCAAACCGGGCAGCACTCTCCCCACCGCCATCTCCTCAACATGGGCGTGCCTGCTTGTGAGAGGAATCTGGGGTGAAGGAGAAGGAGCAGAGGAGTGAAAGGGAGAAGTGGAGGTCAGGCAACAGAGGAAGCAGAGACAGCGTGGCTTAGTGGAAATAGCACGGGCTTGAGAGTCAGAGGATGTAGGTTCTAATCCCGCCTCTGCCGCTAGTCTGCTGTGTAACCTTGGGCAAGTCACTTAACTTCCTTGTGCCTCAGTGACCTCATCTGTAAAATGGGGATTAAAAGTGTGAGCCCCACGTGGGACAACCTGATTATCCTGTATCCACCCTAGCGCTTAGAACAGTGTTTGGAGCATAGTAAGTGCTTAACAAGTACCATAATTAATATTATTATGATAGAAAAGGGGAGGCAAAAGAGTAGAATGAAGAGTGGAAGAGAGTGAAATGAAGGAGGGGAGAGGCCAGTGCATCCTGGAAGGAGAGGGAGAGGGAATGGTACCGGGGCCCCCTAGGACAACTAGCAGAATATAATGAATCACAGACTCAACTCAAAACTTGGAAACTCCTCGGGTTGGAAAAGACTCATAGATGCCATCTTGTCCAATGTCCTGCTTCCCCACTCCAGCCCAGAAGAATGGTCGGGAGTGGGGTGGTAGTGGTGGTGAGGGAAGAAGATATGCTTGGGCACTAGTGGATTAATGGAAGATTTAACCCCTCTTCCCCCCAGGCCCCTGGTTTCTCCCCTTCATGGTTGGAGCCCCGAGCAGTTGACTGTGAACCAAAGATTGTTCTTAGTGAAGATTCCGTGGGAGGCAGGGCTGGGGAGACTTGGCATCTCATTTCTCCCTCTTCCTCCACTTCTCATGCCCCAGAGTCCTAGATCATCTTCTCTTCCGCAACACAAATCTATTTTGGAGGCTCCAGCTACAGCAAGGGTCAACCTGGATCCAGGCAACCGAGTGCAGTTCTGGATGAGTAAGGAGCTGGCATGCCCAGGGACAGAGGGATGGACCAGATGACCTACAGAACTCCCTGCCAGCTTGCCCGGCCGCGTCACCCCTCTCCCTCCATCTCCCCCCTCCACCCCTCCATTCAACCCTCCCTCTCCCTTCCTAGCTCATCCTTGCTCATTCAGAGCTCTGGGCCCCCAGGGACACCTCTTACCTCTCACTCCAGACTAGGCATGCCACGGGAGTGAAAGTCGGGCCACTGGAGCCAGAAGAGGGGGTATGGGAAGGAAGGAGGGGCCCTGAGGAGTTGCAGGAAGTGTCCCCAGGGGCTGGGACGTGGGGGTGGGTTGTGGCTGTGTGTGGAATGTTGGTCCCATCAAGAGGACAGTTCTAAAGTGAAGGAGCACTTAGTATTAACAACCGACTCCTCTGCGATCTTTCAACTGAGACGGATTAAGACATCCACACCCAGGTGGAAGCAGTAGTAACAAGTGGAGGTGACCCACAGAACCCTCCTCCCTGTCCTATCTTTCCTTCCTCCCCATCACCCCAGTGGGATTTAGAGTCAAGGGGCGGTGGGGGAAGGGGGCTTAATGTTAATTACCAGTAAATATGACCACGGGAAGTCTACTCAGATATAATTTCTTTCCAAGTGGACCTGCAGCATTTCCATTGCCCCTGACCTGGTGGACTCTTCTGAGCTTCTTCTTTTTCACCTTCTTCCCAGGCAACAACATTCCCGGTTTAAACTCCAGCCAGTGCAGTGGGGAGCTGCCGCTGCGACTAAAGCCCATTTCAGTCGGGCCCGGTGAGGAGAAGCCTCTGGCTCCAGGAAGCAGAGGAACAGTCCACGGGGAGTGAGAAAGGCAAAACGGTCGCGTTCAGCAGGAAATCCCTTGTGGGTCCTTGCGGGCAGAAAAAGTCGGGGTTGTCCCTTCCCAGTTCTCTACCTTTCCGTCCTTCGGGAGGAAGCAGGGGTCTGAAACATTGGCTTGGCTTTGGGCACGACTCTCCACTTTGAAATTTTTCTTGGACAGAAATGGTGGGCGAGGTTCAGACCGAGTTGGTTTTTTTTTTCTTTGAGGAAATAAATGTTAGATTGAAATCAATCCAAATTGATGAGCATTCAGTGGGTTTGAACCAGGTTATGTTTTGAATGTTCTTCGCCTTGTGGAACAGTTCAGTTATTCTGTAGGTGAGGTGCGGGGAGAGAACTGGAGAAATGAATTAGGGCTGGGGGGGGGCGGGGAATTGAGAAGCAGTGTGGCCTAATGGAAAGAGCATAAGCCTGGGAGTCAGAAGACCTGGGTTCTAATCCCGGCTCTGCCACATGTCTGTTGTATGACCTTGGGCAAGTCACTTCACTTCTCTGGGCCTCAGTTACCTCATCTGCAAAATGGGGATTAAGACTGTGATCCCTATGTGGGAAAGGGACTGTGTCCAACCTGATTAGCTTGTGTCTACCCCAGCACTTAACAGTGCCTGGCACATAGTAAGTGCTTAATAAATACCATTAAAAAACCAAAACCTAAATACCATAAAAAAGGGGATGGGGGGAACCCCACCATCCCCAAGCCTCCAGGTCATCTCTTCTTGTTCTGCAACTGGAGAGCCAGATTATCCCACATGCTTGCCAGTCAGATGGTAGTGAGGGCACAGATGGGGCCAGGGGCCGGGGACCAATCCAGACAGACAAGTGACCCAGAAATTTTGTCCGGTGCCAACCCATGAGCTGGGAAGAACTTATTCAATGGGGCCAGTCCCAGCCTGGAGCCTAGGTGGAAGCACTTTAAAAGTCATCCCCCTTCTCTTCCCACCCACATTGCTGGGTGGCCCTGAGTAGAGGGGAGGGAAAAGGAGGGGAGATGGAAGGAGACAGTAGGGCATCGGAAGGGAGAGGAAGACCGGATCAGACTGGCGGGATTGGCTTGGAAGAAGAAGGTGGGAAGGAAGCATAGACCAGACACTGGGAAAAGTGGTTGTGGCTTTTCAGCTCCGTATTAAGTTGCTGGGTGGCCACCTCCTTATGAAGACGTGAAGCCACCTAAGCCATTTCCTGGGAGAATATCTCCGGCCCTGCTCTGACTCATCTGAGTGCTCATTTTCACACACCTGTGCTCATGGCTCTCCCCAGGAGCCCCTCTGCATCTCCCTCACCCCGTTACGATCTCACTCACACTACGTCGTACTCCCCGGTCCTCAGAGGTGAAGGTGGCTCATGCTGAGCTTTGTATCTGAGCCCCCTCAAGTCAAGAGCTGGGCCTAGACCCTCCAGGCTAGGAAGTCCTTCCTTAGAGCTAGGCCGCAGGACTCCTGCTGCTGTTTGATCAAAGGTCTTCCTGGTGTGTGTGGTTTGGGCCAGGTGAATCGGAAGGGAGCATGGTGCGGACATGCTTTCTCAATGTCCATTCGCCTGTCCACACTTGAGGAGACCTGATCTTGGCCCTCGATCCCATTCCCCTAGAGGCTGGCCAGAGAATTCCCTGGGAAGGATTTGAGAATCCCTCAGCCGAGTTTGGGGGATCAATGAGCCCAGGGCCAGTTAATGTGGCCCTCTCTGATTGGGCCACCTGAGGAGGGTTTGCCAGCCTTGATGCGGGGCAGTGAGTTATTTCTCTGTTTGGATCTTCCTTCCAGGAACTGCTAGGGGCTGGGCTTAGCACCCTGCAGCCTTGCTTACAACTGAACTGCTGCTGCTGCTGATGATGATAATGACACCTGGGTCTTTCTGCTCTGCCGATGAAACATTCCCAGTCACGAAACTCTCAGTTGGTGAGGGGGGCATAGGACACCTGGGTCCCCCTTAGCTAGGAAGAGCTGGAGGCTTGCCAGGTAGGAAAAGGGCCTGGGGACCTTCTCTGCCTATGGAGGCCGGAGGCTTCGGGGGAGCTTCCGATCTCCTTGCCTTCCTCTGCAACTGGGATCAGGGGCTGGAGGAATTTCCATTAGACCAGTGGGGGTTCAGGGGTCACTGGAGCCCATGATCCTGAAGGAGAACCAGCCAAAAAGTGGAGTGTGGGGCTCACTACAAGGGGGGAGAGTGAGAGGGAGGATGTGAGAAAGGGGGAGTGCCGCTCCTCTGGTCAGCCCCACCTCCTTACCCGGCCGCCTGTCCTCTTAAGAGGGTGGACTCATCCACTCACCTCCCCCAGGCTGCACCCATGCGCCATGTACTTTGGGTGCCACATCCGCAGCAGAGCTGCAGTGAATTCTTCTAGGTCTGTGGTGAACATGTACTAAGGAGGACCTAGGACTCAAAGGAAATCATGAGGCAATGTCTGGGGAATGCAACTAGGAATTGTGGGGTATGTGGGCTGATGTGGCCCTGCCAAACTCTCCTGCCAAAATCTCCAAGGCAGGGCTTGGGGAGGAAGTAATAATAATATTCATAATAATAATTACGGTACTTAAGTACTTACTCATGCCAATTACTGTTCTAAAGCGCTGGGGGGGTAGCGTGGGTTATAATCCCACCTCCGCCACTTGTCTGCTGTGTGAGCTTGGGCAAGCCATTTAACTTCTCTGTGCCTCAGTTACCTGATCTGTAAAATGAGGATTAAGACTGTGAGCCCCACATGAGACAACCCGATCACCTTGTACCTCCCCCAGTGCTTAGAACAGTGCTTGGCACATAGTAAGCGCTGAACAAATGCCATCATTAATTTTATTATTATTAGAAGGTAATCAGGTTGGACATAGTCCCTGTCCCACATAGGACTCACACTCTTAATTCCCATTTTACAGATGAGGTAACTGAGGCCCAGAGACTTGCCGAAGGTCACACAGCAGACATGTGGCAGAGTCGGGATTAGAATACTACTACTACTAACAATAATTTTGGTATTAAGCACTTACTATGTGCCAAGCACTGTTCTAAGTGCTGGGGGGATACAATGTGATCAGGTTGTCCCACGGGGGGCTCGCAGCCTTAATCCCCATTTTACAGATGATTAGAACCCATGGCCTTCTGACTCCTGGGCCCGTCATCAAATCATAAGATGAGATCATTGACTATCTGATTTGATGATCTTATTAGCGATCCCAGAACATAGCACAGTGTTTGGCACATAGGAGGCACCTAGTAAAT